>NW_015389229.1:24086-39120 GCF_001527695.2 Protobothrops mucrosquamatus
TTGGGATGTCAGCAGAGGGATTGTGGAGAGTAGTTTTTCCCCTTATTTGTAGCGGAGGACTCCCATGGGCAAACCTTGTCCGATGAATCATACTTAATGTAAGAGGTTAGCATTGTGGCATGTTTGCTTTTTAAATGTAATGTATATTTTTTCCTTGTTTTTCACATCTTCAAGCATTGTATAAACAATTAAACTTACACTTTTCTTTGAATCTTGTAGAGTAAGAGGATGGCAATAAGAGCACTCTGGAGAAGTGAGAATAATTTTTGAAAAGGAAAGCAAATCCAGCCAGAAATCAAAATATTTTCCATTTCCTGCAGAAAATTACACAATTCTCCCAGCAGGCGAAAGGCAAGAGAAAATTAAGAGATTTCAAGCTGGAAATAGTAAAGTAACACAAGCATAGGTTACATGACATTTTTCACTTCCTCCAGCATATCAGTGAATTGCAAAAGCATAGGTGATTACATACAAGAGGATCCAAACGGGAAAAAAGACATACAAATGCGACTAATGTAACAAAATCTTTGGTCAGAATTTCTCCCTTCTGGTTCATAAAAGGACCCACACAGGACAGATGCCCTATAAATGCTCCCAATGTGGTAAATACTTTACCAAGCAAAGTAATTCACACAGGAGAGAAACCATAGGAGTCTCCAGTTTGTGAGAAACGTTTTGCTGTAAATTACTACCTGATGAAACACCAGATGACTCACACCAGAGAGAACCCCTTTGAATGTTCGGATTGTGGGAAATCTTCCATTCGGAATTCCCACCTGGTGAGACACCAGAGAACTCACACAGGAGAGAAACCCTTTGAATGTCCTGAATGTGGGAAAGGTTTCACTCACAGTTCCAACCTGGTGAGACACCAGAGGAATCACACAGGAGAAAAACCCTTTGAATGTCCTGAGTGTGGGAAAGGATTCAAGAAAGGTTGTCAACTGGTAAACCACCAGAGCATTCACACAGGAGAGAAACCCTTTGAATGTCCTGAGTGTGGAAAACGTTTTGTTGTAAATTCCCACCTGGTGATACACCAGAGAACTCACACAGGAGAGAAACCGTATGAGTGTCCAGTTTGTGGGAAAAGTTTCATTGTAAATTCCCACCTGGTGAGACACCAGAGGACTCACACAGGAGAGAAATCGTATGAGTGTCCACAGTGTGGGAAAAGTTTCATTGCAAATTCTGAGCTGGTGAGACACCAGAAGATTCACACAGGAGAGAAACGGTATGAGTGTCCAGGTTGTAGGAAACGTTTCTTTGCAAAAAAAAGAAACCCTTTGAATGTCCTCAATGTGGGAAACATTTCAGTCACAATTCCAGCCTGGTTAAACACCAGAGGACTCACACAGGAGAGAAACCATATGAGTGTCCACTTTGTGGGAAAAGTTTTATTTCAAATTCCAACTTAGTAAAGCACCAGAGGACTCACACCTGAGAGAAACTATATGAGTGTCCAGTTTGTGGGAAAAGTTTTAGTTCCCATTCTAACCTGGTGATACACCAAAGGTCTCACATAGGAGAGAAACCCTTTGAATGTCCTGAATGTGGGAAAAGTTTCAGTCGTAATTGCTATCTAGTGATCCACCAGAGGACTCACACAGGAGAGAAACCCTTTGAATGTCCTGAATGTGGGAAATGTTTCAAGAAGAATTCCCACCTGGTGATACATTAGAGGACTCACACAGGAGAGAAACCCTTTGAATGTCCTGAATGTGGGAAATGTTTCAAGAAGAATTCCCACCTGGTGATACATCAGAGGACTCACACAGGAGAGAAACCATAGGAGTGTCCAGTTTGTGGGAAAAGTTTTATTACATATTCTGACCTAGTAAACCACCAGAGGACTCACACAGGAGAGAAACCTTTTTATTGTCCTTATTGTGGGAAAAGTTTCAGTTCCCATTCTAATCTGGTGATACACCAAAGGACTCACACGGGAGAAAAACCCTTTGAATGTCCTGATTGTCGGAAATGTTTCAGTTCCAGTTCCAACCTGGTGAGACATCAAAGGTCTCACACAGGAGAGAAACCCTTTGAATGTCCTGAATGTGAGAAAAGGTTCACTCAGAATTCCCAACTTGTGATACACCAGAGGACTCACACAGGAGAGAAACCATTTAAGTGTCCACTTTGTGGGAAAAGTTTCATTTCAAATTCCAACCTGGTGAAACACCAGAGAACTCACATAGGCAAAAAACCCTTTGAATGTTCTGAATGTGGGAAAGGTTTCAGGAAGAACTGTGACCTGGCAAACCACCAGAGGACTCACTCAGGAGAGAAACCGTATGAGTGTCCATTTTATGAGGAAGGTTTTATTGCAAATTCCCACCTGGTGATACATCAGAGGAGTCACACAGGAGAGAAATATTAGTAATATTCTGATTGATGGAAAGGTTTCATTACAAATTCATAGCTTGTGAAACACCAGAGGACTCACACAGGAGAGAAACCCTTTGAATGTCCTAATTGTGGGAAAAAAATCAGTCAGATCTCACCCTTCTGGGGGCCCTAAAAAGGGCCTAAAATAGCCCCGAAGGTGCGATGAAGAGGAGGGGTGGTTGTTGATTATGGCGAGATGGCGGTCTTTCTGTTCAATCCAAGGAGAGCCCTCCAAACTGGCAGGGAAAAGAGTGGCTACATTCCTGTGGCCAGCCATTAGCTGCTGACAACCAAAGAAGAAAAAGGCAATAATTAATACATCATAAACAGCATGTTTGGAACCGGGTGAGAATATTGATCCTTTCTTTACCATTTTACAACTGGATTTCCTGGGAAAGGCTCCCCAAAAGCTAAAAACCTCTGAATGCAAACAGAAGCAGGGTTTTAATTTTACGGGGGACAGAAACAAAATACTGAAGTGGAAATAACATAAAGCTACAGTTTTGATAAATTTGAGAACTGAGATAACTGTTAAGATTTTCTCTTTGGAAAAAAAAACATTGAGGTGAAATATAAGAGATCAATCCTTTGTTTTAAGAGTGGAAAATCGACTTTGTATGACATCTAGTGATAGCTTTGTGTATAGCACTATAATTTGTTCCTGGCTGCTTGGTGATTCCTAGCTCAGGAGAACAGCTGACAATAAAGGAAAATATTTTGGCCTACTTATCACACTGACCTTCTTGGATTATAAATGCCTACTGACCTTGGACTTTTAACTTCGAGAGCTAGTGGGAGAGAAAGAAAAATTTGACCTTGGACTATGTCTGGCTGGGAGAGACTTTTGATCTGTTTTCAGAGATGTTGAACATTTTGAATACTTTGTGGATTATAATCTTGCCTGATTGACAATTTTTGGATACTTAAGACAAAAGGATTACTATAAAATATTGCCTTCAGGATTGAATCTACACTTTGGAATTCATTGGATTATAAAGGGTACATATAAAGACCAGAAAACTAGAGGAAACTGTGTTTTACTCTTACAGATATTGGTGATACTAGAGGATCTCCAGGAATGATGCCTCAAGAAAAAATAAACACCTTTCAGAAAGAAATATATTCTATGCTACAACTAATTCACCAAACAATTGTTGAATGCAAAGAGCACATAAAAAGAAATGATGAGACTAAAAACAAAATAATAATAATAATAATAATAATAATAATAATATAAAATAAAAAAGTTAGAAGGGACCTTGGAGGTCATCTAGTCCAACCCCCTGCTCAGGCAGGAAACCCTATACCATTTCGGACAAATGGCTGTCCAGTCTCTTGTTAAAAACTTCCAGTGTTGGAGCAGTCACCGCTTCTGGAGGCAGGTTGTTCCATTGGTTAATTGTTCTAACTATCAGGAAGTTTCTCCTTAGTTCTAGGTTGCTTCTCTCCTTGATTAGTTTCCATCCCTTGCTTCTTGTCCTGCCTTCAGGCGCTTTGGAGAATAGCTTGACTCCCTCTTCTTTGTGGCAGCCCCTGAGATATTGGAACACTGCTATCATGTCCCCCCTCGTCCTTCTCTTTATTAAACTAGACATACCCAATTCCAGCAGCCATTCCTTATATGCTTTAGCCTCCAGTCCCCTAATCATCTTTGTTTCTTTTTTCTGTACTCTTTCTAGAGTCTCAACATCTTTTTTACATCGCGGTGACCAAAACTGGATGCAATATTCCAAGTGTGGCATTACCAAGGCATTGTAAAGTCGTATTAACACTTCATGTGATCTTGATTCTATCCCTCTGTTAATGCAGCCTAGCACTGTGTTGGCCTTTTTGGCACCTGTAGCACACTGCTGGCTCATATTTAAGTGATTGTTGACTAGGACTCCGAGATCCCTCTCACAGTTACTACTATTGAGCAAGGTACCCCCTATACTATACCTGTACATTTGGTTTCTCTTGCCTAAATGTAGAACCTTACTTTTTTGACCATTGGATTACATTTTGTTAGATAGCGCCCAGTGTTCAAGTCTGTCCAGATCCTCCTGTATCCTAAGCCTGTCTTCTGGAGTGTTTGCTATTCCTGCCAGCTTGGTGTCGTCTGCAAATTTAATTAGTTCCCCATCTATTCCCTCGTCCAAATCGTTGATGAAGATGTTGAAGAGCACTGGGCCTAGAACAGAGCCCTGGGGCACCCCATTACACACTTCCCTCCATGTAGATGCGGTTCCATTGAGGACCACACGCTGAGTACAGCCAGTCAGCCAGCTACGGATCCATCTGCTTGTGATGGATGGCATTTTTCTATCTTGTCAAGTAGTAGGGTATGATCTACTTTATCAAATGCCTTACTGAAGTCGAAGTAAATTATATCCACAGCATTCCTCTAATCCAATAATTTTGTCACTTGGTCAAAGAATGCAATAAGATTTGTCTGGCATGATCTGTTTTTGACAAACCCATGTTGGCTTTTAGTAATGACTTTGTTTGCCTCTAGGTGTCTGCTGATTTGTTGTTTGATTATCTTTTCCAGAATCTTCCCAGGTATTGAGGTCAGGCTGATAGGTCTGTAATTTCCTGGGTCCATTTTTTTTCCTTTTTTGAAGATGGGAACTACATCAGCTCTTTTCCAGTCCTCCAGTAGTTCCCCAGTGCTGCAGGATCTTTGAAAAATGTAGTTTAGTGGTTCTGAGATCACATCTGCCAGTTCCTTGAGAACCTTGGGGTGTAATCCATCTGGTCCTGGCGATTTGAACTCATCTAGGCTAGACAGATGCTCACGTACTATTTTCTTGCCTACCTTGTGTTTCTATTCTGTTTTTTATGGCACTATTTTTGATAGGTTGGTATGTTTTTTCCCTTTGTGTACAGACAGATGCAAAAAACAAGTTAAATAGTTCTGCTTTCTCCCTGTTGCTTGTCACCTTCTTGCCACTTTCACCCACTAATGGTCCAATCGTTTCGTTCACTTTTTTCTTGTTTTTTACATGTTGAAAGAAGTTTTGTTAAAGTCCCCCATTACATTGTGATGTGCTTCCTATATACCTTAGTTAGCTGACTAGCAAAAATTTTATCTATTTCCTCTGTTTGGTTGGGTGTCCTGGAGAGTTTTAAGAAAAGAGTAGACAGCCACCTACCTAAAATGGTATGTTCTGATTGCTTGAGCAGGGGATTGGACTAGAACAGGGCTTTTCAATCTTTTCACCCATTGTACCACTTTTAGGATATGGCAATATCCGAGTACCACCAGTTGCCTAGCAAGGTGTCAAAAACTTGACCAAAAAAAAAAGGAAAAAAGTGATGAAGTACAGGTAGTCCTCGATTTACAACAGTTCGCTTAGTGACTGTTCAAAGTTACAATGGCGCTCTTTCTCCTGTCCGAGGTTTTCATTGTGAGCATTTCTGTTGAGGATTGGCAGCGGGGGTGGGGTGGGGGGTTGTTTGGTTTTTATTCCCTCTGCTGGGTGGTTGCAGCAGGTTTTGGTCACCCTGGGACACTGTGACCGTCATAAATATGAATCAGTTGCTAAGCATCTGAATGTAAGTCACAGGACCCTGGAGATGTTGCAACATTCCAGCTGATCGGCGCTTCTTCTGGGCTCAGCAGAAGCGCCAGGATCAGTGCTGCTTTCCAGCTGATTGGTGCTTCTTCAGGGCTCAGCTGGAGCCTGGCGCTGATCCTGGTGCTTCCACTGAGCCCTGACAGCCCCGAAGAAGCACCGATCAGCTGGAAAGCGGTACTGATCTTGGCGCTTCCGCTGAGCCCTGACAGCCCTGCAGTTCCAGCCGTCTCTCTCTCTCAGGCTTGTGCGGTGCTGCCACGAGTTCAGCTCATTCCCCTCCCTCGCTACCACTTTTCTAGGATGGTTGCGTACCACCTGCCAGGTGCCAATGTACCACAGGTGGTACCCGTACCACTGGTTGAAAAACCCTGGATTAGAAGACCTCTAATGCAGGGCTTTTCAACCTTTTCACCGACTGTACCACTTTTAGAATATGGCAACATTCGAGTACCACCAGTCACCTAGCAAGGTGTCAAAAACTTGACCAAAAAAAATGGGAAAAAGTGATAAAGTACAGGTAGTCCTTGACTTACAACAGTTTACTTAGTGACTGTTCAAAGTTAGAATGGCACTGAAAAAAGTGCTTATGACCATTTTTCACACTTAGTTCCCATTGCAGCATCCCCAGGGTCATGTGATTTACATTTGGATGCTTGGCAACCGATTCATATTTATTATGGTCACATTGTTCCAGGGTCATGTGATCGTCTTTTGCAACCTTCTGACAAGCAAAGTTAGTGGGGAAACCAGATTCACTGAACAACCATGTTACTAATTTAATCTTTCCCTCTTCCTCTCCCTCCCTCCCTCTTTTCCTTTCTCCTTCCCTTTCTCCCTCTCTATTTCTTTCTCCCTATTTCTCTTTCTCCCTCTCTCCGTCTCCCTTTCTCTCTCTCTCTTGCTCTCTTTCCCCCTCCCTCTCTTTCCCTCTATTTCTTTCCCTCTATCTCTCTATTTCTCTCTCTCTCCCTCCCTCTCCGATCTTCTGCTCACCTGGCCAGCCAGCCTGGCGATTGATTTGGAGGCACTGAGGGGAGGGGAGCGGCCGAGGGCTGCCCGTATGACCTTGAAGTGGCCACCTTTGGAAGTACCAACGCTGCTCTAGCCAGGCTCGAGCCGGGCAGAGCGGGCGATGGGAGAGGAGTGGGCTGATTGTCTTCCCAGCAGCTGGGACTCAGGCACACCTTCCTGGCCAGGGGGCAAGGCACAGGCACTGGTGCCCGCAATCTGCCTGGCCTCCCCTTTGGCCCTGGGCAGCACCTCTGCCTCACGCACATGCGCGATCAGCCTCCGTCGCTGCCGGTGCCCGCAATCTGCCCGGTGTCATGGTTCCGACTAATCAAACACTTCAAAGAACTTCCAGGCATTGTTTATCCTAAAAAGTCTTTATTCATGTAACCAAGTGTCGGCACGGCATGGAGGGATGCCACGATCTGAATTCCCCTCCCCTGAGCACATATTTTGCTAGCATATTTCCCTCCCTTAATTTGCTGTCATAAATCACGTTCTCCAATCAGTTTGAAGGACAAAGGTTACCTTCCGTTTCTGTAGCACGGGCTTCTATCTAAAGCAGGGGTGCCAAACTCAATTTCATTGAGGGCCGCATCAGCATTGCGGTTGCCCTCAGGGGGCCAGGTGGGTGTGACCTCCTGGGTGGGCGTGGATGGAGTGTCTTGTGTTTGACATGTCTGATCTAAAGTAATCCCCACACACATTCTTTCTCCTCCCCTCCCAGCCTCATTTAAGTTAACTCTAAAAATACCACACAGATCTGCATATTTTGTCACATGATCCTACAACTGTCATAAAATACATGGCAGCTGCCAAACATCTGAATTTTATCACATGACCAGGGGGATGCTGCAACAGTTGTAAGAATGAAAAACGGTCATAGGTCATGTTTTTCATGGCCATTGTAACTTAAAACGGTCACTAAACAAATAGTGGTAAGTCGAGGACGACCTGTATCTCCTGACTAGATGTGGATGGGGACGAATATGGTAGCCTGCTTCCAGGTTTGTACCATATTTCATTATTCTATTTACAGGATGAAGTTGGCAATCATTTAGGGCAGAGGTGTCAAACAGCATTGTGGTTGCCCTCGGGGTGTGTGTGGCCTACTGGGTGGGCGTGGCCAACTCTACATCATTCACGTCAAGGGTGCCTGTGTGGCCCTGGGCAGGAGTGGGACAGATCTGAGGGTCTCTGGCAGAAAGGGGAGGGACCAGGGCAGAGCCCATCAAGCCAGATATGTGAAGTAGGCGAGGGCCATTTGCTGGCCGCTTCCAGGCGATGGTGAATTTCTTCATTCCTCACAAAGGGTGACACCTCCCCAGACTCTAGAAAGAGTGCAGAAAAGAGCAACAAAGATATTTAACGGACTGGATGCTAAAACATTGGATGAGCGGTTGGAGGAACTGGATATGTCTAATTTAATGCAGAGAAGGACTAAGGGTGGCCTGATAGTCTTTCGGTATTTGAGGGGCTGACACATTACGAGGGGGTTAACCTATTCCCCAAAGTGCCTGAGCGCAGTAAAAGAATAGAAGGGAGACTTATCAAAAACAGATCCAACCTAGATTTAAGGGGAAGGTTCCTGTCCGTGAAACTAATTAATCAGTGGAACAGCTTCCCTCTAAAACAGGGGTGTCAAACTCAGGGGACCGGGTGGGTGTGGCCTCCTGGGTGGGCATGGCCAGCTCTACATCGTTCCTGTTAAGGGTGCCTATGGGGGCCTGGACAGGAGTGGGACAGATCTGAGGGTCTCTGGCAGAAGGGGATGGGACCGGGGCAAGTCCAATAAGTCCAATAAATGAATGAATGAAGTGCCAAGGCATGGTCCATTTCTTCATTCCTCACAAAGGGTGACACCTCCCCAACATGCACCCAGGGGGAGGGGCCAACGCAGCAGGGGCTGGTTCCTTGCTGTTTCTGGATGGCCTTGTGGAGCTAAGACTGAATGTGTTTCAGCATAGATGGCCACCACAAAATTGTACATTGGCTCCCGGCCGGCCTGGGCCAGGGCCAAGGCAGAGGGGGCCGTTCCCTCACTGTTTCCAGGATGGCTTTGCGGGCCACATGAAATCACTTTGCGGGCCGCATCCGGCCCCGGGCCTTGTGTTTCACATGTCTGCTCTAAAAGTTGTGAGTGCTCCATCAGTGGAAGTTTTTAAGAGGAGACTGGACAGCCATTTTTCCAGAATGGTATAAGTAAGGTCTTTGGTTTGAGAGTTACAACTCTTAGTCTGTATTTCTGTTTGAACTTCATACACTTCTAGGGCTCAGCATGGAGCTAATCTTTGTATACTAAGTAGCATCACTTTTCACTGTTTCAGTCCAAAATATACCATTTTAGGTAGGTGGCTGTCTACTCTTTTCTTAAAACCCTCCAGTGATTGAAGCACCTGCAACCCTGTTTGAGGAATTCCACAGGTTCTATAAAAGGAAACATCCAGAAACCTCTGCTGATAATCAGAAACAAGTCATTAGCCTTTATCAAGTTAACAATTTCCATATATTTTTTTTACACATACAGGTCTAATCCTAAGAAGTGTTGACTAAAAAGAATCAGGCCAGAATTGAAGTAGTCAATTTCTCACCTATACTCTCAATAGAAAATAAGAAATGAAATTCAAGATTTCTCTAAACTCAACATTGTTTGCTTCATGTGCACTTCCTTGTGTGCAATAAGAGATGATTTACACCTAAACAATCGCTCACAGATTGGATATTTCAAATGTTTCTCCCCTGTGTGATATATGATGTATAAGGTTAGACCTAATACTGAAATATTTTCCAAAATCTGGACACTTTTATGGTTTCACTCCTGTGTGAGTCCTCTGATGCCTCACCAGGTTGAAATTCACATTGAAAGATTTCCCACAATCAGGACATTCAAAGGGCTTTTCTCCAGTGTGAGTCCTTTGGTGTATCACCAGGTGGGAATTCGTCTTGAAACTTTTTCCACATTCAGGACATTCAAAGGGTTTCTCTCCTGTGTGAGTCCTCTGGTGTATCACCAGGGTGGAATTCTGAGTGAACCTTTTCCCACAATCCGGACATTCAAAGGGTTTCTCTCCTGTGTGAGTCCTCTGGTGCATCACCAGGGTGGAATTCTGAGTGAACCTTTTCCCACAATCCGGACATTCAAAGGGTTTCTCTCCTGTGTGAGTCCTCTGGTGTATCACCATGTGGGATTTCTGACTGAATATTTTCCAACAAACTGGACACTCGTACGGTTTCTCTCCTGTGTGAGTCCTCTGGTGGGTCACCATGTTGACATGTTTACTGAAACTTTTCCCACAAATTGGACACTCATATGGCTTCTCTCCTGTGTGAATCCTCTGATGCATCACCAGGCTGGAATTGTGTATGAAAGATTTCCCACAATCCGAACATTCAAAGGGGTTCTCTCCTTTGTGAGTCCTCTGATGCTTCACCATGTTGAAATTCACATTGAAAGATTTCCCACAATCAGGACATTCAAAGGGCTTTTCTCCTGTGTGAATCCTTTGGTGTATCACAAGCTTAGAATGGGAACTGAAACATTTCCCACATTCAGGACATTCAAAGGGTTTCTCTCCTGTGTGAGTCCTCTGATGTATCGCCAGGCTGGAATTGTCTATGAAAGATTTCCCACAATCCGGACATTCAAAGGGTTTCTCTCCTGTGTGAGTCCTCTGATGTATCACCAGGCTGGAATTGTGTCTGAAAGATTTCCCACACTCAGAACATTCAAAGGGTTTCTCTCCTGTGTGAGTCCTCTGATGTATCACCAGGCTAGAACTGCAACTGAAACCTTTCCCACACTCAGGACATTCAAATGGTTTCTCTCCTGTGTGAGACCTCTGATGTGTCATCAGGCTGTAATTCTGAGTGAAAGATTTCCCACATTCAGGACATTCAAAGGGTTTCTCTCCCGTGTGAGTCCTCTGATGTCTCACCAGGAAGGAATTTGCAACAAAACGTTTCCCACACTCAGGACATTCAAAGGGTTTCTCTCCCGTGTGAGTCCTCTGGTGTATCACCAGGCTGGAACTGCAACTGAAACCTTTCCCACACTCAGGACATTCAAGGGGTTTCTCTCCTGTGTGAGACCTCTGATGTGTCATCAGGCTGTAATTCTGAGAGAAAGATTTCCCACATTGAGGACATTCAAAGGGTTTTTCTCCTGTGTGAGTCCTCTGATGTGTCATCAGGTTATAATTCTGAGTGAAAGATTTCTCACATTGAGGACATTCAAAGGGTTTCTCTCCTGTGTGAATCCTCTGATGTCTCACCAGTTTGGAACTGCAACTGAAACCTTTCCCACAATCCGAACATTCAAAGGGTTTCTCTCCGGTGTGAGACATCTGGTGTTTCACCAGGTAGTAATTTACAGCAAAACGTTTCTCACAAACTGGACACGCATATGGTTTCTCTCCTGTGTGAGCATTTACTACATTGGGAGCACTTATAGGGCATCTATCCTGTGTGGGTCGTGTTATGAACCACAAGGGAGATATTGTGACCAAAGATTTTGTTACATTAGTAGCATTTGTAAGGAAATGGAAAATATTTTGATTTCTGGCTTGATTTGCTTTCCTTTTCAAAAGTTATTCTCACTTCTCCAGAGTGCTCTTATTGCCATCCTCTTTGTCTGTAAGATTCAAAGAAAAGTGTAAGTTTAATTGTTTATACAATGCTTGTAGATGTGAAAAAAAAAAGAAAAAAATATATTGATTTTACTTGTAAGAAGCTAACTGGGAAGGTCACAGATGGGGATCATGAATGTGGGATACTGCAGCCACCATAAACGTGCAACAATTGGAAGCATCCGAATTGGTGCAACTCCCTTTTCCTGCTTTTTCATAATCATAGGCCCAGAGAAGAAGTGGTAAATGAGGACAACATATACAACTGAACATCCTGAAAGGTCTTCCATAGCTATTCTTTCAGAAGTGCTGGCTTAAGCACAGCTGAACCTCGTTAATACAAGTATGCGGCGCCAATAGGAAATACCGTGCTTGTAAAAAAATTAAAATCCCAGAAAAAAATAGTGGCAGTTTCAGTCTGATAGTGTTGCCAAAGAAACATCAGGTTCACAAGAGAATGAGAGTTCAAAGGGACCTCAGAGGTCTTCTAGTCCAATCCCCTGCTTAGGTAGGAAACCTACATCATTCAACACCCACAACGTCTGGAGGCAAGCTGTTTCATTAATTGTTCTCACTGACAGGAACTTTCTCCTAATTCTAGTCTCCATCTGTTACTTCATGTTCTGCTCTCCGACACTTTGGCACACAGGTCAATCCCCTCTTCTATGTGACAGTCCCTCCAATTTTGAAACACAATTCATCTAAACACAAACCCTCCATGCGCCATTTTAGTCCAACAACTGAAGCCTCTGCAGCCCAACCAATAAACTGGCTCTTGTGCAGACCAGTCTCTGTTCCCCAAAATCCTCTGCAGGCAGTTATTAGAGCTCCCGGGCCTGTCCCTTGACCGGAAATTCTGTTATCTTTCTGAATATTATCACACAACCCCCTTGATCTCAGGAAGGGTTAGGTCAGTGGTTCTCAGCCTTTTTAATGCCGCGACCCCCCAACTGGTCGTAAGTCGAGGACTAAACTGGTCGTAAGTCGAGGACTACCCAACCAGTCGTAAGTCGAGGACTACCCAACCAGTCATAAGTCGAGGACTTTGCCTGCCCGGGAGCGCCGTGCATGTGTGGTTCCGCCCCCTGCGCCGGCCGAGGCATAGCTGGCAAGCGGCAGAGACGGAGCAGGCCGACCACCAGCTGGCCCAGCCCAAGGGAGGTAAGGCACCCGCCGGAAAAGGGAAAAAAATGGTGGACAGCCTTGCTTGGTGACCCCCGTGAAATGGTCGATAGACCCCAAATGGGGTCGCGACCCATAGGTGGAGAACCGCTGGGTTAGGTAAATTAGAAGAGGAATTAAAAGAGGTCAAAGAATTGATGGGGAAAAGTGAACAAAGACTGCAACAAGTAGAAGGGGAAATTGAATTAATGGATAAGAGAGTAGAGGAGATGGACAGTTGACTGACATTAACAGATAGGAGCCAGGAAAAAATGATTATCTCTCTAGAGATGGATAGAGCTGATTATTACTTAAGATTCCAAAATGTTGAAGAAGAAAAGGGAGAGAATTTAGCAGACGTGATGGCGGAAATATTAGCAGAAGCACTGGTGGAAAACAAGGAAAAGATAATTAATGATATAGATGAGATATTCAGAATACATACTAGATATGCAACAAGAAATAAGCTTCCCAGAGAGGTCCATATAAGGTTTACTAAAAAAGCACTAAGGGCAGATATATTACAGAAACTGAGAAATGTCACAATAAAATATAAAGGAAGAGAGATAGTGATATTAAAGCAGATTCCAAGAAGAGTGAGAGACTTGAGAAAGGAGTATCAATTTTTGACAAAAGTCTTAATTGAAAAAGGGATAAATTTTAGATGGTTAATACCAGAAGGAGTAATGGTAAACTGGCNAGAACAAACAGAAAAGACAAAATAAGGGAAAACTGGAGGAAGAATATAAGACACTTGAGAAAGAATTACAGAAAGATACACAAAACAAAAAGATTAAAAATTTAATGGAACTGAACAAACATAAAATGAACTTACTAGAAAATGAAGAAGTGGCAATGAAAATAAAGGCAGCTAAGCAAACCTTTTTTGAGCATGCAAATAAACCAGGGAGATGGTTGACATATAAAATTAAAAAGGAGAAAGAGATGGATTAAATAATTGGAAGATGCTGAGGGGATTTTACATCATCGAAATGAAGAAAAGAAAAAAAATAATTTGGGAATATTATGAGAACTTAAACAAGCAACGAACAGTTTCAGATGATAGGATAAAACAATTCTTGGAAGAAACAGAGATACCTAAAATGCCAGAGAAATTTAAAAAGTTATTAGAAGGGGAAATAACAATGATGGAATTGATAGAAGCAATCAACAGACAAAAAAATGGTAAAACACCAGGACCGGATGGACTACCAGCAGAGCTATATAAGACATTGCAGGAAGTACTAGGTAATGTAATGTTGGAACTTTATAATGAACTTCTTTCTGAAGCTAAGATACCAGATTCGTGGTCCGAAGCTCTTATTACTCTGATACCAAAGGAAGAAACGGAAGCACAGAAAATAAAGAACTACAGGCCGATTTCTCTACTGAATGTGGACTGCAAAATATTTGCATCAATAATGGCGGAAAGACTTAACAAGTTTTTAAATGAATTTATACATTCGGATCAAAATGGCTTCTTACCCAAAAGACAGATTAGAGACAATATGCGAATTATATTGAATGCATTAGAATATTATGAAACACACCCCGAGAAACAGATGGCATTGGTGTTCCTGGACGCACAGAAGGCATTCGACAATGTGAACTGGCAATTCACGATAAGCCAATTACAGACTATGGATTTTGGGGAGAAATTTATAAATGTAATAAGAACAATTTATAATAAGCAATCAGCCAAAGTAATGATAAATGGAGATATGACTGAGAAGATCAACATTATGAAGGGAACAAGACAGTGATGCCCTCTATCTCCACGGTTGTTTGTTCTGACATTAGAAGTATTAAATAGACGTATAAGACAGAATAATGACATAAAAGGGATGAAAATTAAGAGGGAAGAGTATAAGTTACAAGCATTTGCAGACGATTTAGTATTTATTTTGGAGGAACCATTAGAGACAGGACCTGTATTAATAGAAAAAATAGAAAAATATGGTGAGGTAGCGGGGTTGAAAATTAATAAAGATAAAACCAAAATGTTAGTGAAAAATATTACTGAAAAACAAAAAAAAGAACTGGTGGGAAAATTAGATATACAAATTGTAAAAAAGGTAAAATATTTCGGGATTCACCTGACAGCAAGATGTACATCAATTAAAGAGGATAATTATCATAAATTGAAAAGACAAATTGAAGTAGATTTGGATAAATGGAAAAATGTACAACTATCATTAATGGGAAGGATTGCGATAATCAAAATGAATATATTACCACGATTATTGTTTTTGTTTTCAACAATACCAATAAGATTAGATAAGAAATATTTTG
>NW_015389229.1:42338-45274 GCF_001527695.2 Protobothrops mucrosquamatus
CTGGCCTGCACAAGAGCCAGTTTATTGGTTGGGCTGCAGAGGCTTCAGTTGTTGGACTAAAATGGCGCATGGAGAGTTTGTGTTTAGATGATGGCACTCTTTCAAAATTGGAGGGGCTGTCACACAGAAGAGGGGATTGACCTGTGCACCAAAGTGTCACAGAGCAGAACAAGAGGTAACAAATGGAGACTAGAATTAGGAGAAAGTTCCTGTCACTGAGAACAATCAATGAAACAGTTTGCCTGCAGACGCTGTGCATGTTTCATCACTGGAGATTTTTAAGAAGAGATTGGACAGCCATTTGTCAAGAATAATATGGCTTTCCTACCTAAGCAGGGGATTGAACTAGAAGTCCTCCGAGGTCCCTTTGAACTTTCATTATTCTCTTGTGGACCTGCTGTTTTCTTGGCAACAATGTCAGACTGAAACTGCCACTATTTTTTTCTGGGATTTTTATTTTTTTACTTCTATTTTTAACTAACAAGCACGGTATCTCCTACTGGCACCCCATACGTGTATTAACGAGGTTCAACTGTGCTTAAGCCAGCACGTCTTAAAAAATAGCTATTGAAGACCTTTCAGGATGTTCAGTTGTATAAGTAGTCCTCATTTACCACTTCTTCTCTGGGCCTATGATTATGAAAATGCAGAAAAAGGGAGTTGCACCAATTTGGATGCTGCCAGTTGTTGCATGTTTATGGTGGCTGCAGTATCCCATATTCATGATCCCCATCTGTGACCTTCCCAGCTAGCTTCTTACAAGCAAAATCAGTGGGTATACCGGCAGGAAATTGCAAGCCACAGTCATGTGAAATTGCCTTTAAAAACCCATGGTGATTTGCTTAGCAAGTCCAGAGGAACAGATGTAAGTTGGCACTATCATGCTAACATCATACTTAATGTTCGGGCCGCTTAATGACACAGATGTCAGTCTCAATTGCAGTCATTAAGTGAGGAGTACTTCAATTGGGATGTCAGCAGAGGGATTATGGAAAGTAGTTTTTCCCCTTATTTGTAGCCGAGGACTTCCATGTGCAAATCTTGCAGAGGCTTTCGGCATCATTTCATCATTTAAAGCCCCCACACCTCTTAAAATTAGCTATGAAGTTTTGACAGTAATCTTTTTTTCTTTTTCAGGCTGAAAACATGAATTTTCCACATAGATATAATTATAGGTATGTGTATTTATATTACTCTTTCCATATATCTGCAATTGTATAATCTATACCCCAGACTTCCAGATATATTTTATGATAATCCATAGCAGCGCTTACAGTTTATGGTTGATGCAAGTCAAGGGAATTTCATGATTTAAGGGATATTTGAAGTTGGATCTCTGGAATGTCCGATGAATCATAATTAATGTAAGAGGTTAGCATTGTGGCATTTTGCTTTTTAAATGTAATGTACACTGCTCAAAAAAATAAAGGGAACGCTTAAACAACACAATGTAACTGCAAGTCAATCACACTTCTGTGAAATCAAACTGTCCACTTAGGTAGCAACACTGATTGACAATCAATTTCACATGCTGTTGTGCAAATGGAATAGACAACAGGTGGAAAGCATAGGCAGTTAGCAAGACATCCCCATGAAAGGAGTGGTTCTGCAGGTGGTGACTACAGACCACTTCTCAGTCCTATGCTTTCTGGCTGATGGTTTGGTCACTTTTGAATGCTTTCACTCTAGTGGTAGCATGAGATGGAGTCTACAACCCACACAAGTGGCTCAGGTAGTGCAGCTCATCCAAAATGGCACATCAATGCGAGCTGTGGCAAGAAGGTTTGCTGTGTCTGTCAGCGTAGTGTCCAGAGCATGGAGGCGCTATCAGGAGACAGGCCAGTATATCAGGAGATGTGGAGGAGGCCGTAGGAGGGCAACAACCCAGCATCAGGACCGCTACCTCCGCCTTTGTGCAAGGAGGGACAGGAGGAGCACTGGCAGAGCCCTGCAAAATGACCTCCAGCAGGCCACAAATGTGCATGTGGCTGCTCAAACGGTCAGAAACAGACTCCATGAGGGTGGTATGAGGGTCCGATGTCCACAGGTGGGGGTTGTGCTTACAGCCCAACACCGTGCAAGACATTTGGCATTTGCCAGAGAACACCAAGATTGGCAAATTCGCCACTGGCGCCCTGTGCTCTTCACAGATGAAAGCAGGTTCACACTGAGCACATGTGACAGACATGACAGGGTCTGGAGACGCCGTGGAGAACGTTCTGCTGCCTGCAACATCCTCCAGCATGACCGGTTTGGCAGTGGGTCAGTAATGGTGTGGGGTGGCATTTCTTTAGGGGGCCGCACAGCCCTCCATGTGCTCGCCAGAGGTAGCCTGACTGCCATTAGGTACCCAGATGAGATCCTCAGACCTCTTATGAGACCATATGCTGGTGCGGTTGGCCCTGGGTTCCTCCTAATGCAAGACAATGCTAGACCTCATGTGGCTGGAGTGTGTCAGCAGTTCCTGCAAGACGAAGGCATTGATGCTATGGACTAGCCCGCCTGTTCCCCAGACCTGAATCCAATTGAGCACATCTGGGACATCATGTCTCGCTCCATCCACCAATGCCACGTTGCACCACAGACTGTCCAGGAGTTGGGGGATGCTTTAGTCCAGGTGTGGGAGGAGATCCCTCAGGAGACCATCTGCCACCTCATCAGGAGCATGCCCAGGCGTTGTAGGGAGGTCATACAGGCACATGGAGGCCACACACACTACTGAGCCTCATTTTGACTTGTTTTTTTTTTTTTTTTTTTTTTCAATATAGAATTTTATTGTTTTTATCATAAAAGAAGAAATACATCACAAGTATTACACAATGATTTATCCCATCCCCCCACCCCCCGGACTTCCCAAACCAAACCTAGGCTAACATTCAACTACAAGTAAACAAATATTAATATCTCTAACTCCAAACTCTAAACTTAAACAATCC
>NW_015389229.1:47120-59296 GCF_001527695.2 Protobothrops mucrosquamatus
TCCGGAGGAGTTCTCGCCTACATCGTCCATATAGGACGACTCGGGAACTCAACTCCTACCCCGGGCAGCTCACCGATCCCCTTATGCCCAGGGGAAAGGTATCAAGCCGTTTGACAGCAGATGCTAGCTGTCAAACCGGCTTTTACGCAAAACAGGCGGGAGGCAGCAAACAGCTGCGACCAGCGAAATCGCCTGCCACACTACTGAGCCTCATTTTGACTTGTTTTAAGGACATTACATCAAAGTTGGATCAGCCTGTAGTGTTTGTTTCCACTTTAATTTTGAGTGTAACTCCAATTCCAGACCTCCATGGGTTGCTAAATTTGATTTCCATTGATAATTTTTGTGTGATTTTGTTGTCAGCACATTCAACTATGTAATGAACAAAGTATTTAATAAGAATATTTCATTCATTCAGATCTAGGATGTCTTAGTTTTGTGTTCCCTTTATTTTTTTGAGCAGTATATATTTTTTTCCTTTTTTCACATCTGCAAGCATTATATATAAACAATTGAACTTACACTTTTCTTTGAATCTTGTAGACAAAGAGGATGGCAATAAGAGCACTCTGGAGAAGTGAGAATAACTTTTGAAAAGGAAAGCAAATCAAGCCAGAAATCCAAATATTTTCCATTTCCTTCAGAAAATTACACAATTGTCCCATCTGAGCAGGCGAAAGGCAAGAGAAAATCAAGAAGAGATTTCAAGCTGGAAAAAGTAGAGTATGCGGAACAGAAGGATACGTTACATGACAAGGTGGAGGGGATCATTTCTCTGTTCAAAAAAAGAGGGGAATATCTGGAAGTCAGTGCGGAATAAAAGGTCAATTGGATACTCAAATAGGGCAGACAGCAATGCAGAACTCCCAATGGGAGGAAGAAAACAGTAGGTGAAATCAAAGCACCACTAAACAAGGGACCACACACATTTTTGACTTCTTCCAGCATATCGGTGGAAAAAGTCCACAGATGTCACTATTGTGGTATAAAGCACAGATTACAAAAGCATTGGTGATTACATACAAGAGGATCCAAACTGGAAAAAAGGCATACAAATGCTACTAATGTAACAAAATCTTTGGTCAGAATATCTCCCTTCTGGTTCATAAAAGGACCCACACAGGACAGATGCCCTATAAGTGCTCCCAATGTGGTAAATGCTTTACCAAGCAAAGTAATTCACACAGGAGAGAAACCATAGGAGTCTCCAGTTTCTGAGAAACGTTTTGCTGTAAATTACTACCTGGTGAAACACCAGATGACTCACACAGGAGAGAAACCCTTTGAATGTCCTGAATGTGGGAAACGTTTCAGTTTCAGTTCCAGCCTGATAACACATCAGAGGTCTCACACAGGAGAGAAACCATTTGAATGTCCGGATTGTGGGAAATATTACAGCCGCAGTTCCAGTCTGATGATACACCAGAGGATGCACAAAGGATTGAAACCCTTTGAATGTTCTGATTGTGGGAAATCTTTCATATACAATTCCACCCTGGTGATGCATCAGAGGACTCACACAGGAGAGAAACCATATGAGTGTCCTGATTGTGGGAAATCTTTCAGACACAATTCCAGCCTGGTGATACACCAGAGGACTCACACAGGAGAGAAACCCTTTGAATGTTCGGATTGTGGGAAAGGTTTCATTTCAAATTCTCACCTGGTGAACCACCAGAGGACTCACAAAGGAGAGAAACCCTTTGAATGTTCGGATTGTGGGAAATCTTTCATACACAATTCCAGCCTGGTGGTGCATCAGAGGACTCACACAGGAGAGAAACCATATGAGTGTCCAATTTGTGGGAAAAGTTTCAGTCAAAATATCACCTTGGTGAACCACCAGAGGACTCACACAAGAGAGAAACCATATGAGTGTCCAGTTTGTGGGAAAAGATTCAGTCAGAATTCCCATATGGTGATACACCAGAGGACTCACACAGGAGAGAAACCCTTTGAATGTCCGGATTGTGGGAAAAGTTTCAGTCAGAATTCCCACCTGGTGAACCACCAGAGGATTCACAAAGGAGAGAAACCCTTTGAATGTTCGGATTGTGGGAAAAGTTTCAGTCAGAATTCCCGCCTGGTGACACACCAGAGGACTCACACAGGAGAGAAACCCTTTGAATGTTTGGATTGTGGGAAATGTTTCAGTCAAAATGTCACTTTAGTGAACCACCAGAGGACTCACACAGGAGAGAAACCATATGAGTGTCCAGTTTGTGGGAAAAGATTCAGTCAGAATACCCACATGGTGATACACCAGAGGATTCACACAGGAGAGAAACCCTTTGAATGTCCTGATTGTGGGAAAAGTTTCAGTCGTTATTCCTCTCTGGTGAATCACCAGAGTACTCACACAGGGGAGAAACCCTTTGAATGTCCTGATTGTGGGAAACGTTTCAGTCAGAATTCCAACCTGGTGAAACATCAGAGGACTCACAAAGGAGAGAAACCCTTTGAATGTTCGGATTGTGGGAAATCTTTCATACACAATTCCAGCCTGGTGATGCATCAGAGGACTCACACAGGAGAGAAACCCTTTGAATGTTCGGATTGTGGGAAATCTTTCATACACAATTGCAGGCTGGTGATACACCAGAGGACTCACACAGGAGAGAAACCCTTTGAATGTTCAGATTGTGGGAAATCTTTTATACACAATTCCAGCCTGGTGATGCATCAGAGGACTCACACAGGAGAGAAACCCTTTCAGTGTTCGGATTGTGGGAAATCTTTCATATACAGTTTCAGCCTGGTGACACATCAGAGGACTCACACAGGAGAGAAACCCTTTGAATGTCCTATCTGTGGGAAAAGTTTCAGTCAGAATTCCCACCTGGTGAAACACCAGAGGACTCACACAGGAGAGAAACCGCATGGGTGTCCAGAGTGTGAGGAAAGTTTTAGTTATGCTTTTCTGCTTGTAAAACACCAAAGGACACATACAGGAGAGAAACCGTAAAAGTGTCCAGATTTTGGAAAAGATTTCAGTATTAGATCTAACCTTGTACATCATGTATCACACAGGGAAGAAACATTTGAAATGTTCAATCTGTGAACGATTCTTCAGGTGTAAATCATCTCTTATTGCACACAAGGAAGTGCACTTGAAGCAAACAATGATGAGTTTAGAGAAATCTTGAATTTCATTTCTGATTTTCCATTGAGAGTATACAGTAGGTGAGAAATTGACTACTTCAATTCTGGCCTGATTCTTTTTAATCAACACATCTCAGGATTAGACCTGTAGGTGGAGAGAAAAAACATGGAAATTGTTAACTTCATAAAGGCTAATGACTTGTTTTTGATTATCATCAGAGGTTTCTGGATGTTTCCTTTTATAGAACTTGTGGAATTCCTCAAACAGGGTTGCAGGTGCTTCCATCACTGGAGGGTTTTAAGAAAAGAGTAGACAGCCACCTACCTAAAATGGTATATTCTGATTGCTTGAGCAGGGGATTGGGCTAGAAGACCTCTAATGTCCCTTCCAGCTCTATTCTGATTGATTGATTGATTGATTGAATTAAGTGCAGAGCAGAAATAAATACTAATTGAATTTCAATCTATAAAGTAGACACATTAAAACTGACACAAGGAAACTAGCAGAATAAGAGCCCCCCCCAAAATTACTTTTACAATAATAATACACCCCACAAAACGTACCAACACTATGTGGCTAAGAAAACTGACCGAAATAAAAGACAACCCCAAAGGCAGAGGAGCTGCTACACAGGGCCAGGCCAGAAGCCACCAGTCCCCAATCAGAGGAACCCTCCATTTCCTGAACAGAAAAGTCTAAAGCTCAGATTGAAAGATGAAAAAGATCCGTTATCTGGAGAGTAAGGGGGAGCCCATTGCAAAGAGGTTGGATTGGATCTTGAAAGCTGCAGCCTTGAATTTGCTGTTGGAGCAGCAGGAAGAGGTCAAATGGGTGGATTCTGTGGGGTGGAAGAAGATCCAGCTGGGTGTACTGGTAAAAGCACCAGGGTAGAGACTGGGAATTGCTCAGTTCCAGTCCCGCCTTACCTACTAAGCCATCTGTGCAACTTTGGCCAATCCTACCAGGCCTAGGCCTAAGCAGGAAAGCAGGAATCCACTTGACTTGACTGACTTGAAGGCATCAAAAACAAATATCCGGCGTAAGGCTCAGGGGCGCTGGATGGAAAGCCGCGAGTTCTAATTCAGTTTTAGCTTAGGCATGAAGACTCCTTCCAGGAGCTATGGAATGTTTTTTTTTAAATCATTTTATTAAATACAAAAGGAAAGAAAGAAAATTAAAAAACATTGAACGTGGTGTATCATCTTTGACATGTATCTTTGTCTAATCATTCCATACTTTACATCTGAGAGTAAATATTACATACACAGCTATACATATCAAGTCCCCTATTGATATCCCTTCTGTTGACTTCCTTCTTGTTTCCCTCCACTTGTAAAATTTATTCCAAATTAGGTAATATTCTGTTTCCTCCTGGTTTTTTAATTCTTTAGTCATCTTGTCGAATTCAGCGCAATGTAAAATTTTCCTTATTAGCGCATTTAATTTAATTTAATTTAATATTTAATTTAATAATTTAATTTATATACCGCCCTTCTCCCGTAGGACTCAGGGCGGTGCACAGCATATTAAAACAGACAAACAAAATACATCAAAGAACAAAAAAAAAAAAAAAAAAAAAANGAGGAGGCCCGCTCTGTGGGAGCGTACCGGTCTATGGGAGGGAATCTGTGGCAGAAGGCGGTCTCGGAGGTAGCCAGGTCCAATGCCATGGAGTGCTTTAAAGGTGGTAACTAACACCTTAAAGCGCACCCGGAAGACCACTGGTAACCAGTGCAGCTCGCGCAGCAGCGGTGTCACATGGGAGCGACGAGTCCCTCCCGCTAGGCACTTCAATTGCTTTCCAGTTTTGGGCAAACAAGATTCTTGCCGCCGTTATAACATGTATAATTAAATATATATCATCTTTGTTTATATTTTTTCCTAATATTCCTAATAGAAACATCTCTGGTTTATTTTGAATTTTTTGACCCGTCATTTCTGTTATCCATTTCCAGACCCTAAGCCAATAAACCTTTGCTTCTTTACAAACCCACCAAACGTGAAAGAATGTATCCTTTTCCTTTTTATACTTCCAACAAATTGGTGAGTAACCACTCTACATTTTTGCAAGTCTGGCCAGTGGCAGATGCCATCTATAAAGCATCTTATAAAGATTTTCTTTATAAGATGTCGCCAACGTAATTTTATTGTTACGTTGCCAAGTTTGCCGCCATTGGTCCAGATTTATAGCGTGTCCCAAATCTATTGCCCAGGTAATCATCGTTTCTTTGACTTGTTCCTCATATAATTTATATTCTAACATGTATTTATATATATTTTTAATTTGGTTTCTCTCCGAACCTAATAGTATTTTGTCAAGCCCCGTATTTCGTCTATTAATTCTTATCTTTCACATATCTCGCTTGTATCTGAAGATAGGACCACCATTCCAAAACTACTCCCTGTTGTCTCAACTCTTGTCTTTGCTTTAGATGGCCTTCCTCTGACAGAATATCTTTATATGTAATGACCTTATCTTGCCTATATAAATTGGGGTATGTGACTGCTTTTAATGGTGAGAGCCAAACTGGAACTCCTATATAGTGTTGGCTTTTAACTGTGTTCCAACTTTTTATGAGTTCTTGCCGAACTTTGTGCCTCAAGAAATATTGATGGTTCCTACTTTTCTCTGTCCACAAGTGAGCATGCCAACCCTGCTGGAGGTCATGTCCCTCTAGATATAAACACCTTTTGTTTTCCAGAGTAATCCAATCCCTAATCCATGTCAGGGCCGCTGCTCGATAGTACAGCTCCCAATCCAGAAAGCCTAATCCCCCTCGTTCTTTAGCATCCTGTAGAGACTTTTGTTTTATTCTCACCTTCTTTCCTTGCCACACGAAATCTAAAGTTAATTTATTCAACTCTTTAAATTTTTTTTTATCTAATTGGATTAGAATATTTTGAAACAAGAATATCATTTTGGGTAAAATATTCATTTTCACTGCTGAGATTCTTCCAAGAAACGAGAGGTGTAGGTTTCTCCAGTGATCTAAGTCAACTTTTATGTGCTTTACTAACTTTCCATAATTATCCTCTTTGATTGATGAACACCGTGTAGAAATAAGAATTCCCAAATATTTAATTTTAGGAACTATTTGTATACCTAATTTTCCCCCAATGTTTTCTTTTTGTATATTAGTCATATTTTTTTGCTATGATCTTTGTTTTGTTTCTATTTATTTTCAAGCCTGGCAAATCTCCATACTCCTCTAATATTTCAAATAGCTTCTGACCTGATTGCACTGGATCCTCCAATATAAATACTAAATCATCAGCATATGCTTGGAGTTTGTATGTTTCCTTCTTGATCTCAAGCCCTTTGATCTGCTCCTCTTGCCTTACTACTCTTGCTGAAATCTCCAGCGAGAGTGGGCATCCTTGTCTTGTACCTTTCTGAATACTAAATTTATTAGTGGCCTCACCATTTATTATAATCTGAACATTCTGTTCAGAGTATATTGCAGTTATACTCTGCAATTTTTTTTACCAACATCCATTAATTTCAATTGTTGAATCAGAAATAGCCAATTAACATTATCAAATGCCTTCTGTGCATCAAGAAACAAAAGTGCCACTTGGCGGTCGCTATGCAATTCATAAAATTCAAAAATGTTTATAATCGTCCTTATGTTCCGCTTAATCTGCCTATTTGGTAAAAACCCATTTTGGTCACAATGTATAAAGTCAATTAAATAGTTTTTAAATCTCTCTGCCATTATTGACGCGGAAATCTTATAATTGGCATTTAGTAGAGAGATAGGCCTATAATTTTGTATCTGTATTCTGTCCACATCGTCTTTTGGTATTAGTACTATGCAGTGCTTTTTTTCTAAAAAAAAAAAAAAAAGGTGCGGAACTCACACACGTCATACAACCCGCTTTGCCTACCCTACAAGGTTCCATCCAAAAAAGGTGCCGGAACTCCGTTCTGGGCGTTCTATGAGAAAAAAAGCCCTGGTACTATGTTTGCCTCTAATCAAGATTTAGGTATTTTTGCATCAGTTAAAACGGCATTAAAAACTTCTAATAGGTATTGGTTAAATACATTTTGCTGCTCTTTGCTGGTATTCCATCTGGGCCGGCCGCCTTGTTCTTTTGTTTACTTATGGCCTCAGCTATTTCCGTCATTCTTATTTCCCCGTTTAACATAAATTTTATTTCCTCTGGTATCTTTGTTTTTTTTTTAATTGAAGTTTTATTAACAATACAAAATTAAAAACACATTGGACATAGATATGACATCACTGGTTCCATACATCTTCCGTCACTTTACAGTAACATTAGTACTCATATAGACATATAGTTCTTCTTTTAAATATACATTTGTCTATAATCTATATTTTATTCTAACACTATACATTTGTCTTGGCTGCCCTCTTGTTATCTATCCAATCATAAAATTGTTCCCAGATTTTATAGTACTTAGTTTCACTTTTATCCTTGAGTTCCAATGTGAGTCTATCCATTTCTGCGCAATTGAGGATTTTCAATAATATTTCCTCTTCGGTTGGAATATCTTTCTCTTTCCATTTTTGAGCGAAGGCTATTCCTGCCGCCATTACTATATGCAGTAATAAATAATTTGTATCTTTCTTGTATTTTCTTTCTATAATTCCCAGTAGGAAAAATTCCGGTTTGACCTCTATATCTATTAGCAGGATTTCTTCCAGCCATTTCTTTAATAAATTCCAAACTTTTTGTGCCTGCGTGCATTTCCACCACATATGGTAGTAATTCCCAACGGTCTCTCCACACTTCCAACATATCGGGGATTTCCCCTTATTCATTCGTGCTAATCTTGTGGGAGGGAGGTGTCACCTATAAAACAACTTATATAGGTTTTCCTTATAGGAGGTTGCCAAAGTAATGTTTAGGTTTTTTTCCCATAGACTTTGCCAATTATCCAAATCAATATTGTGCCCAAAATATTTACTCCAAATTATCATCGTTTCTTTCACCTGTTCCTCAATCATATCTTGTTCTAATAGATATCGATATAATTTACTTATGGTCTTGCTTTCCCTACTAAATAAAATTTTATCTAATTCTGAAGATTCTTGCTTTATGCCCCGTTCCTTTTTGTCTTTATTAAATTTGGATTGAAATTGAAGATACGCCCACCATTCCAGTTCGATTCCTTCTTCCTTTAAAGTATTTCTCGTTTTTAATTCTCCTTTCTCATTCAAAATGTCTTTATAGGTGGCAGCACCCCCTTGTTTCATCAAATTTGGATGTATGAACATTTCTAATGTAGACACCCAATAGGGAATTTTCATATAATTATTTCTTTTTATCTTTTCCCAAATATCCAATAATGCTCTCCTAATATAATGCTTCCAGAAGTACTGCTGGGCTAAATGTCTTTCTTCCCATAAAATAGCGTGCCACCCTGTCTGTAAATCATGACCTTCTAGTGCCAGTAATCTTGTATTTTTGAGATGCATCCACTCACTTAGCCAAACCAACGCCGCTGCCTGATAGTACTTTGTCCAGTCTGGTAGGCCAAATCCTCCTCTTTCTCTAGTGTCTTGTAATAGTTTTAATCTAATTCTCGGTCGTTTCCCTTGCCATATGAATTTTGAAATAAGTCTGTCCAAATTTGTAAAAAAAATCCTTTTTGAGCCAAATTGGTATACATTGAAATAGAAACAACATTTTCGGAAGAACATTAATTTTAATAGTGGCTATCCTACCCATTAAAGATAACTATAGTTTTCCCCATTTTTCCAAATCAGACCTGATCTGCACCATTAATTTATCATAATTGTCTTCTTTAAGTGTGATGCATCTCGCTGTCAATTGGATTCGTGATCTGCATATTTATCTTTCCCTCCAATTCTTTTTTTTTTTTTGCTCTTCAGTCATATTTTTAACTATCATTTTTGTTTTATCCCTATTTATTTTCAGGCCTGCTACTTCTTTGTAGTCCTCCAGCACTTCCATCAGCCTGAGACCAGATTGTACAGGCTCTTCAATAATAAATACAAGGTCGTCCGCAAATGCCTGTTCCTTAAAACTTTCTTTTCTTACTTTTAAACCTTTGATTTGTTTGTCTTCTCGAATTATTCTAATTAAAGCCTCTAATGATAAAATAAAGAGCAGTGGAGATAACGGACAGCCTTGCCTTGTGCCTTTCTGGATTAAAAAGTTCTTTGTTGTTTCCCCATTTATCACCACTCTAGCCTCTTGTCTAGAGTAGATTGTTTGGAACATCTTTTATAATTTTCCCCCCAAAATCCATATATTTTAATTGTTCTAGTATGAAGTCCCATTTGACATTGTGAAATGCTTTTTGCGCATCAATGAATATCAATGCCATCTATTTCTCATTGTGGACTTCATAATATTCGATCGTATCCAAAATAATCCTAATGTTATTCCTTATATGCCGTCCGGGAAGAAAACCATTTTGATCAGTATGAATAAAATTTTCTTTAATCTATCTGCCATAATTGTCATAAAGATTTTATAATCCAAGTTTAGTAGGGATATCGGCCTGTAATTTTTAATATAAGTCAAATCAGAATTTTCTTTGGGAATCAATGTGATTGTTGCTTGTTTCCACGATTTGGGTATCTTAGCTTCATTCAATACATCATTATATACCTCTAATTAAACAGTGGGCTTAGTAATTCCTGATGCTTTTTATAGATTTCTGAAGGTAGACCATTTGGGTCTGGTGTTTTGTTACTTTTTTGTTTTTTAATTGCCTCAGATATCTCCCGTGCTGTTATCTCATTATTTAATAATTTTTTACCTTCCTCCGAGATTCTGGGCAGATCTGTTTTTTGAAGGTATTGCACCATCTTGCCTTCTTCTATTTTCTTCTTATCCTCATAAAGGTTTTTTAAAAAACTCATACGCTACCTTTCTCTTTCCCTCATTTTGGTAGATTAACTGTCCTTCTTCATTATATAATTTGCTAATCTGGTTCTTTTCTTTCCGTTTCCTTAATCTATAAACCAGCCATCTTCCCGGCTTATTTGCATTTTCAAAAAAAAATTGTTTAATGCTTTTAATTTGTTGTGCCATGTTTTCCTTTTCGATAATATTTAATTTATGTTTAATTATATTTATTTGATATTTCAATTCCCGTTTGTGGGGTTCTTCCTGCAGATCCATTTCCAGTTTACTAAGAATTTCCTCTAAGTTTCTTTGCGGTTGTCTTTTTTGTTTATTGTCTTTGGCCATGTGTGATATTGCAATACCCCTCATAAAAGCTTTTGCCGTGTCCCACAGGTTCTGATTGTTCGTGTCTTCTCTCTTATTACTTTGAAAGAACAAACTCATTTGATCATCCATCTTTAATTTAAATTCATTTTGGTTCAAGATTGCTCTTTTTAGGGTCCACCTCCTTATCTTTTTTTGCCCTTTCCATTTAATTGTAATGGGATTGTGATCTGCCCATGAATTAATATCATTAACTTCCTCAATTCCCAAATTCAAATCAATCGATGCCCAAACCATATCAATTCGCGACCAAGATTGCTGTCTACCTGAATAATAAGTATATTGTTTCTTATCTCCATTTCTTTTCCTCCAACAATCCTTTATATTTAGTTCTTCCACCATCTCAAAAAATGAATTAGGTAATATCCTTCTAACACCTTTCTTTTGTTTGTTATTTCTATAATCTAGATCTCTATCTACAATCGCATTAAAATCCCCAATTATGCACAAATTATCACGTTCTAAGTCTCTAATTATATTATACAGTGTCTTATAAAATAGTTTTTGACCCTCATTTGGCGCGTACATTCCAACTAACATCAGTTTTTTCCCGTCCATGGTTAATTCTATTATCAGTATTCTACCCTCTTTATACACCTGTTTAGCCAAAATACCCTCTTTTACATACATTACAGTTCCCCCTTTCTTCTGTTGTGATGAAGATATAAACATCTTTCCTAACGTAGAACATTTTAGCAAGTATTGGTGCTGCCGTTTTACGTGCGTCTCTTGCAGCACTATTATATTCACATTTGTCTTATACAATTTACTAAAGAATTTTTTCCTTTTCCCTGGCGAATTTAACCCATTAACATTTAATGATAGAATTGCTAGTGCTTCTTGGAAGCCTCTACTTATACTTAGGGTTTGTTGCTCTCGTTTGTCTAATTTCTTTGTAGTCCTTGTGTCCACCGTCATTGTCTTTTCCAGTGCACAATCACTTAAGTATGAGCTGGCAATGTGATGCAGCTGCAGAAAAAGTGAGTGCAGTTCTACTCTGCATTACCAGAAGGATACTATCAAGATCACATGAAGCGTTAGTAATGAATTACTGCTGCACTTAAAATACTGCATCCAGGTTTGGTCATGATACAAAAAGAGATGTTGAGACTGTAGAAAGAGTGCAGAAAAGAGCAACAAAGATATTTAGCGGACTGGATGTGAAAACATGACGAGCGGTTGGAGGAACTGGATATGTCTAATTTAACTCAGAGAAGGACTAAGGGTGACCTGATAAGTCTTTCGGTATTTCAGGGGCTGATGCATTGCTAGCTCATACTTAAGTGATTGTGCACTGGGAGTCCTAGATCCCTCTCACAGTTACTGCTGTTGGGATAGATCCAACCTCTTCTATAGATGCGCATTTGGTTTTTCATGCCTGTGTAAAACCTCATTTTTTTCACCACTAAAATGAATTTTGCTCTAAATGGCCCAGTGTTCCAGGTTTGGCTATTCCCCCCTTCTCTTCCTTCATCTTAATCATTTATGAAGATATTGAAGAGTACTAGGCCTAAGAGAGAGCCTTGGGGTACCCCACTGCATGCTTCCCTCCACATATCAATGATCTGGACGAGGGGATAGATGGGGAACTCATCAAATTTGCAGACGACACCAAACTGGCAGGAATAGCCAACACTCCAGAAAACAGGCTTAAGATACAGAAGGATCTGAACAGACTTGAACACTGGGCACTATCTAACAAAATGAAATTCAATGGTGAAAAAAGCAAGGTTCTACATTTAGGCAAGAAAAACCAATTGCACAAGTACAGCATAGGTGGCACCTTGCTCAATAGTAGTAACTGTGAGAGGGACCTCGGAGTCCTAGTGGACAATCACCTAAA
>NW_015389229.1:59327-68088 GCF_001527695.2 Protobothrops mucrosquamatus
CAGAAGCGGTGAATGCTCCAACACTGGAAGTTTTTAAGAAGAGACTGGACAGCCATTTGTCCGAAATGGTATAGGGTTTCCTGCCTGAGCAGGGGGTTGGACTAGATGACCTTCAAGGTCCCTTCCAACTTTACTATTATTATTATTATTATTATTATTATTATTATTATTATTATTATTATTATTATTATTATTATAATATATTTAGTTCCATTGAAGATGACATGTTGAGTGCTGCTGGTCAGCCAGTTACTATTTCATCTGGTGCTGCTGCTATCATCTATCTCATATTTTTCTATCATACCAAGAAGTATTTTGTGGTGTACTTGTTTGCATATGGAGCCCCTAAATCAGACATGTCAAACACAAGGCCCGGGGGCTGGATGCGGCCCGCGAAGTGGTTTCATGTGGCCTGCGAAGACATCCTAGAAACAGTGAGGGAACGGCCCCTGCTGCCTTGGCCCTGGCCCAGGCCGGCCAGGAGCCAATGTACAATTTTGTGGTGGCCATCTATGCTGAAATACATTCAGTCTTAGCTCCACAAGACCGTCTGGAAACAGCGAGGAACCAGTTCCTGCTGCGTCGGCCCTACCCCCTGGGTGCTGCTGGTCAGCCAGTTACCATTCCATCTGGTGCTGCTGCTATCATCTATCTCATATTTTTCTATCATACCAAGAAGTATTCAGTATTTGTTTGTATGTGGAGCCCCTAAATCAGACATGTCAAACACAAGGCCTGGGGGCCGGGTGTGGCCCAGGAAGTAGTTTCATGTGGCCTGCCCCTGCCACGTCGGCCCCACCCCCTGGGTGCATGCTGGGGAGGTGTCACCCTTTGTGAGGAATGAAGAAATGCACCATCACCTGGAAGTGCGCAGCAAATGGCCCTCGCCTACTTCACATATCCGGCTTGATGCCAGAGACCCTCACATCTGTCCCACTCCTGCCCAGGCCCCCACAGGCACCCTTAGCACGAATGATGTAGAGCTGGCCACACCCACCCAGTAGGCCACACCCCTCCCTCGAGGGCAACCACAATGCTGTTTGACACCTCTGCCCTAAATGATTGCCAACTTCATCCTGTAAATAGAATAATGAAATACGGTACAAACCTGGAAGCATGCTACCATATTGGTCCCCATCCACATCTAGTCAGGAGATACAGGTCGTCCTCGACTTACCACTATTTGTTTAGTGACCGTTTTAAGTTACAAAGGCCATGAAAAACGTGACCTATGACCGTTTTTCATTCTTACAACTGTTGCAGCATCCCCCTGGTCATGTGATAAAATTCAGATGTTTGGCAGCTGCCACGTATTTATGATAGTTGTAGGGTCATGTGATCACCTTTTGCAACCTTCTGACAAGCAAAACTAATGGGGAAGCCAGATTCACTTAACTATGCGAAAAACATAAAATGGGGCAAAACTTACTTAACAACTATCTTGTTTGGCACTGGAATTTTGAGACTCAGTTGTGGTTGTATGTCAAGGACTACCTTTAATATATTTTTGTCTTCATTCTTGCAGAGCCTAAATCTCACTAGACGGCAGAATTGCTCTCAATAGGCTTCCCAATTTCCAGAGGAGTTAGATTATTCCCAGGCAGGTGCCTTGGGCAAAATCTTTGGATTGCGCAAGTTAGCAGAAGGCCAATGTAAAAATTCTGGCGCTTTCTTAGGGGTGACTCTCAGTGGAGATCAAAACCTCTCTACACCCCAAAACGTTTATCACAGATATTCCTGTGGCTCCTAAGGTGAGATGCTGTAGGGGGGCCATCTTCACTCCTGCCAGCCAGGGCTGCATCCAACAGCACCCACCATGAAGCTTCATTCCTAAAGGAGGAAATTTTACATCTGCTGAATGCTAAATGCCATGTGCGTCTGTAAATTTCCTTCCACAGGAAGCCTCCATTAGGTCACAGAGAGGGAAAAATATGCAGCAGGGCCTAGAAAACGGGACCTAAGAAAGAGGGGCCATATGTCTCTCCTCGCTTATTGGAATAAATGAAATAAAAGGCCTTGGCTGGTTATTGGTCAGGTGATCTTGCCTCTGGCCATGAAGGAAAGTAGCCAGGAGCACATAACACTCTGGTTAATTGTCCTCACGTTAGGAAGTTTCTCCTTAATTCCAGGTTGCTTCTCTTTTTGATCAGTTTCCAACCATTGTTTCTTGTCCTCCCTCTGGTGCTTTGGAGAATTTGACCCAGTCTTCTTTATGACAGCCTCCCAAATACTGTAGGGATGAGGCCAGAGTTACCATGGTGGAAAAACCTGTGGGGACTGTGGGGTGGGATAAAAGCTTGGTTGGGAAGCAGAGCACAGGGTGTCTCAGGGTTGGGGGAGGCCTAGGGATGCCTGAGGGGGCAGGTCTGGGCCTGCACTAGGCCTCCAAGACCTTCTCCCAACAGTGGAGTTGCTAGTATTCCACGTAGCGACTCGCACATCTGTTTAATGGCTGCATCACGGAGGATGGGGGAGTAATTAACCAAACCAGTCTCACTTCATGGCTTTTGCAATGTACAACCGTAACTGGCAGGCCCCATTACAGTTGTAACTTGAGGACTACTGGTATGCTGGCTGGGAAAATGTAGGGATCAAAATCTGGAGCACAAGAAACAAGGCTGAAACTGCGTATGTTGGATTTCCATAATCAATATACAAAAAACACCACACTAATTCTAAGATGTATTGACTAAAAAGAATCAGGCCAGAATTTCTACACTCCCAATGGGAAATCAGAAATGAAATTCAAGCCTTCTCTAAACTCATCAATGTTTGCCTCATGTGCACTTCCTTCTGTGCTCCCACAAAATAGGTTATAAAATTAGGCACATTGTGTGATGACCCATTAATGACCCTCCTGATTTACGACTGTAATTGCAGGCTAAATTACAGTTGTAAATTGAGGACTACGAGACTACCAAGAGTTTCCCCCAACAGTGAGGTAGCCAGTGTTGTTGAATGACTTGCACATTCATTTAACCGCTGCATCAGGAACAGCAGGGACAGGGGTAGTTAAGCAAAGCAGGCTCCCAACCATAATTGGTAGGTCCCATTACTGTAACTGTACGCTAGCCGGGGAATTTCACAACTTCTGCAAACAGAAACATCCAGAAACTACTGCTGATAATCAGAAATGGGTAGTTAGTCTATATCGAACTAATATTTTCCATAGTTTTTCGCTCCACCTTCAGGTCTAATCCTGAGATCTGTTGACTAAAAAGAATCAGGCCAGAATTGAAGTAGTCAATTTCTCACCTATACTCTCAATGGGAAATCAGAAATGAAATTCAAGATTTCTCTAAACTCATTGTTTGCTTCATGTGCACTTCCTTGTGTACAATAAGAGATGACTTACACCTGAAGAATCGCTCACAGATTGGACATTTCAAAAGTTTCTCCCCTGTGTGACTAATACTGAAATCTTTTCCAATTCTGGACACTTTTACGGTTTCTCTCCTGTATGCGTCCTCTGATGTCTCACCAGGTTGAAATTCACATTGAAAGTTTCTCTCCTGTGTGAGTTCTCTGGTGTATCACAAGTTGGGAATTCTGAGTGAACCTTTTCTCACATTCAGGACATTCAAAGGGTTTCTCTCCTGTGTGAGACCTTTGATGTCTCACCAGGTTGGAACTGAAACTGAAACATTTCCCACAATCAGGACATTCAAAGGGCTTTTCTCCAGTGTGAGTCCTTTGATGTATCACAAGGTTAGAACGGGAACTGAAACTTTTCCCACATTCAGGACATTCAAAGGGTTTCTCTCCTGTGTGAGTCCTCTGGTGTGTCACCAGACTGGAAATCTGGCTGTAACATTTCCCACAATCTGAACATTTAAAGGGTTTCTCTCCTGTGTGAGTTGTCTGATGTGTCACCAGGTCAGAGCTCTGACTGAAACTTTTCCCACATTCAGGACATTCAAAGGGTTTCTCTCCTGTGTGAGTTCTCTGGTGTATCACCAGGTTGGAATTGTAATTGAAACTTTTTTCACATTCAGTGCATTCAAAGGGTTTCTCTCCTGTGTGACTTCTCTGATGTATCACCAGGCTGGAATTGCGTATGAAAGATTTCCCACAATCAGGACATTCAAAGGGTTTCTCTCCTGTATGAATCCTCTGGTGTGTCACCAGGTGGAAATTGCGTGTGAAAGATTTCCCACAATCCGGACATTCAAAGGGTTTCTCTCCTGTGTGAGTCCTCTGATGTCTGACCAGGCTGGAATTGTGTAGGAAACTTTTCCCACAATCCGGACATTCAAAGGGTTTCTCTCCTGTGTGAGTCCTCTGGTGTTTCACAAGGCTGGAATTGTGTGTGAAAGATTTCCCACAATCAGGACAATCAAAGGGTTTCTCTCCTGTATGAGTCCTCTGATGTCTGACGAGGTGGGAACTGACACTGAAACGTTTACCGCAATCAGGACATTCAAAGGGTTTCTCTCCTTTGTGAGTCCTCTGGTGTATCACCAGGCTGGAATTCTGACTGAAACGTTTCCCACAATTAAGACATTGAAAGGGTTTCTCTCCTTTGTGAACCCTCTGGTGTTTCACCAGGTCAGAATTACTCTTGAAACTTTTCCCACAATCAGGACATTCAAAGGGTTTCTCTCCTGTGTGAGTCCTCTGGTGTATCACCAGGCTGGAATTGTGCCTGAAAGATTTCCCACATTCCAAACATTCAAAGGGTTTCTCTCCTGTGTGAGTTCTCTGATGTATCACCAGACTGGAACTGTGGCTGTAACATTTCCCACAATCTGGACATTCAAAGGGTTTCTCTCCTGTATGAATACTCTGGTGTATCACCAGGGTGGAATTCTGTCTGAAAGATTTCCCACAATCAGGACATTCAAAGGGTTTCTCTCCTGTGTGAGTCCTCTGATGTGTCACTAGGTTGTAATTCTGAGTGAAAGATTTCCCACATTGAGGACATTCAAAGGGTTTTTCTCCTGTGTGAATCCTCTGATGTCTCACCAGTTTGGAACTGCAACTGAAACCTTTCCCACAATCCGTACATTCAAAGGGTTTCTCTCCTGTGTGAGTCATCTGGTGTTTCACAAGTTAGTATTTTACAGGGGAACTTTTTTTCACAAACTGGAGACTCCTATGGTTTCTCTCCTGTGTGAATTACTTTGCTTGGTAAAGCATTTACCACATTGGGAACATTTATAGGGCATCTGTCCTGTGTGGATCCTTTTATGAACCAGAAGGGAGATATTCTGACCAAAGATTTTGTTACATTAATACCATTTGTATGCCTTTATTCCAGTTTGGATCCTCTTGTACGTAATCACCTATGCTTTTGCAATCCACTGGTATGCTGGAGGAAGTCAAAAATGTGTGTGGTCCCTTGTTTAGTGGTGCTTTGATTTCACCTACTGTTTTTTTCGTCCCACTGGGAGTTCTGCATTACTGTCTGCCCTATTTGAGTATCCAATTGACCTTTTCTTCCCCACTGACTTCTAGATATTTCCCTCTTTTTCTGAAAGGAAAAATGATCCCCTCCACCTTGTCATGTAACGTATCCTTCTGTTCAGCATACTCTACTATTTCCAGCTTGGAATCTCTTCTTGATTTTCTCTTGCCTTTCGCCTGCTGGGATGGGAGAATTGTGTAATTTTCTGAAGGAAATGGAAAATATTTTGAGTTCTGGCTTGATTTACTTTCCTTTTCAAAAGTTATTCTCACTTCTCCAAAGTGCTCTTATTGCCATCCTCTTTGTCTGTAAGATTCAAAGAAAAGTGTAAGTTTAATTGTTTATACAATGCTTGCAGATGTGAAAAAAAAGGAAAAAAATATACATCACATGTAAAAAGCAAAATGCCACAATGCTAACCTCTTACATTAATTATGATTCATCGGACATTCCAGAGATCCAACTTCAGATATCTGTTCAATCATGAAATTCCCTTGACTTGAATCAACCATAAACTGTAATCTATGGGTTATCACAAAATATATCTGGAAGTCTGGGGTATAGATTATACAACTGCATATATATGGAAAGAGTAATATAAATACACATATCTATAATTATATGTGGAAAATTCATGTTTTTAGCCTGAAAACGAAAAAAAGATTACTGTCAAATGTTCTGAGTTAATTTCTAGAGGTGTGGGGGCTTTAACTGATGAAATGATGCCTAAAGCCTCTGCAAGATTTGCACATGGGAGTCCTCGGCAACAAATAAGGGCAAAAACTACTCTCCACAATCCCTCTGCTGACATCCCAATTGAAGTACTCCTCACTTAATGACTGCAATTGGGACTGACATCTGTGTCATTAAGCGGCCCGATCATTAAGCATGATGTTAACATGATAGTGCCAACTTACATCCGTTTCTCTGGACTTGTTAAGCAAGTCACCATGAGTTGTTAAAGGCAATTTCACATGACTGTGGCTTGCAATTTCCTGCCACTGATTTTGCTTGTAAGAAACTAGCTGGGAAGGTCAGAGATGGGGATCATGAATGTGGGATACTGCAGCCACCATAAACACGCAACAATTGGCAGCATCTGAATTGGTGCAACTCCCTTTTCCTGCTTTTTCATAATCACAGGCCCAGAGAAGAAGTGGTAAATGAGGACTACTTATACAACTGAACATCCTGAAAGGTCTTCCATAGCTATTCTTTCAGAAGTGCTGGCTTAAGCACAACTGAACCTCGTTAATACACGTATGGGGCGCCAATAGGAAATGCCGTGGTTGTTAGCTATAAATAGAAGTAAAAAAATAAAAATCCCAGAAAAAAATAGTGGCAGTTTCAGTCTGACATTATTGTCAAGAAAACAGCAGGTCCACAAGAGAATAATGAGAGTTGAAAGGGACCTCAGAGGTCTTCTAGTCCAATCCCCTGCTTATATAGGAAAGCCATATTATTCTTGACAAATGGCTGTCCAATCTCTTCTTAAAAATCTCCAGTGATGAAACACGCACAACGTCTGCAGGCAAACTGTTTCATTGATTGTTCTCACTGACAGGAACTTTCTCCTAATTCTAGTCTCCATTTGTTACTTCTTGTTCTGCTCTACGACACTTTGGCGCACAGGTCAATCCCCTCTTCTATGTGACAGCCCCTTCAATTTTGAAAGAGTGCTATCGTCTAAACACAAACTCTCCATGCGGCATTTTAGTCCAACAACTGAAGCCTCTCTGCAGCCCAAACAATAAACTGGCTCTTCTGCAGACCAGTCTCTGTTCCCCAAAATGCCCTGCAGGCCATAAAAACAAAATAGAGATACAAGTTAAGATAGGCAAGAAAATGGTAAGTGAACACCTGTCCAGCCTAGACGAGTTCAAATCACCAGGACCAGATGGATTACACCCCAAGGTTCTCAAGGAACTGGCAGATGTGATCTCAGAACCACTGAGCTATGTTTTTCAAAGATCTTGGAGCACTGGGGATCTACCAGAGGACTGGAAAAGAGCGGATGTAGTTCCCATCTTCAAAAAAGGGAAAAAAAGGACCCAGGAAATTACAGACCTATCAGCCTGACCTCAATACCTGGGAAGATTCTGGAAAAGATAATCAAACAACGAATCAGCGAACACCTAGAGGCAAACAAAGTCATTACTAAAAGCCAACACGGGTTTGTCAAAAACAGATCATGCCAGACAAATCTTATTGCATTCTTTGACCAGGTGACAAAATTAGTGGACCAGAGGAATGCTGTGGATATAATTTACTTGGACTTCAGTAAGGCATTTGACAAAGTAGATCACACCGTACTACTTGATAAGATAGAAAAATGCGGGTTACAGAGTACAGAGAAGAGCAACAAAGATGATTAGGGGACTGGAGGCTAAAACATATAAGGAACGGCTGCTGGAATTGGGTATGTCTAGTTTAATGAAGAGAAGGACGAGGGGGGACATGATAGCAGTGTTCCAATATCTTAGGGGCTGCCACAAAGAAGAGGGAGTCAAGCTATTCTCCAAGGCGCCTGAAGGCAGGACAAGAAGCAACGGATGGAAACTAACCAAAGAGAGAAGCAACCTAGAACTAAGGAGAAACTTCCTGATAGTTAGAACAATTAACCAGTGGAATAACCTGCCTCCAGAAGCGGTGAATGCGCCAACACTGGAAGTTTTTAAGAAGAAACTGGACAGCCATTTGTCCGAAATGGTATAGGGTTTCCTGCCTGAGGAGGAGGTTGGACTACATGACCTGCGAGGTCCCTTCCAACTTTATCATTATTATTATTAATTATTATTATTATTATTATTATTATTATTATTACTATTATTACTATTACTATTATTATTATTATTATTATTATTATTAACTTTCTCTTAATTCTAGACTGCATCTGTTACTTCTCGTTCTTCTCTATGACACTTTGGTGCACAGGTCAATCCCCTCTTCTATGTGACAGCCCCTCCAATTTTGAAAGAGTGACATCATCTAAACACAAACTCTCCGTGGGGCATTTTAGTCCAACAACTGAAGCCTCTCTGCAGCCCAACCAATAAACTGGCTCTTCTGCAGACCAGTCTCTGATCCCCCAAATGCCCTGCAGGAAGTTATTAGAGCTCCCAGGCCTGTCCCTTGACCGGAAATTCTATTATCTTTCTGAATATTATCACAACCCCTTGATCTCTTTGTAAAGCTGTTTGTAAAAAACAGTGGAAAACTTCTTTTTCAGGGTAGATTATACACACCTTAAAAGAACTAAATATTTAAATTGAAAACCTCCACAGACAGGGCTGTTCCCTGACATGGGCAGAGAGAAAGAGGGACTCAGCAGTCACCAGAGAGGGAATCTGGGCA
>NW_015389229.1:68884-97739 GCF_001527695.2 Protobothrops mucrosquamatus
GAATCTGCCTCTCTTACCTGCCCAGATTCCCTCTCTGGTGACTGCTGAGTCCCTCTTTCTCTCTGCCCGTGTCAGGGAACAGCCCTGTCTGCAGAGTCTTTCAATATTAATTTTAGTTTTTTTTATGAACTTTGAAAAAAGAAGCTCTTCACAGTTTTTTTACAAATAGCTTTCGAAAGAGATCAAGGGGGTTGTGTGATTATATTTAGAAAGATAACAGAATTTCCGGTCAAGGAACAGGCCTGGGAGCTCTAATAACTGCCTGTAGGGCATTTTGGGGAACAGAGACTGGTTTGCAGAAGAGCCAGTTTATTGGTTGGGCTGCAGAGGCTTCAGTTGTTGGACTAAAATGGCGCATGGAGAGTTTGGAGGGGCTGTCACATAGAAGAGGGGATTGACCTGTGCGCCAAAGTGTCGTAGCTTTCCTACCTAAGCAGGGGATTTGACTAGAAGACCTCCAAGGTCCCTTTCAACTCTCATTATTCTCTAGTGGACCTGCTGTTTTCCTGGCAACAATGTCAGACTGAAACTGTCACTATTTTTTTCTGGGATTTTAATTTTTTTACTTCTATTTATAGCTAACAAGCACGGTATTTCCTATTGCCACCCCATACTTATATTGACGAGGTTCAACTGTGCTTAAGCCAGCACTTCTGAAAGAATAGCTATGGAAGATCTTTCAGGATGTTCAGTTGTATAAGTAGTCCTCATTTGCCATTTCTTCACTGGGCCTGTGAGTATGAAAATGCAGGAAAAGGGAGTTGCACCAATTCGGATGCTGCCAATTGTTGCGTGTTTATGGTGGCTGCAGTATCCCGCATTCATATTTTTTTTTTGAAAATTTTATTTATTTTTCCATCATAAAAAAACAATCATAAGTAATCACAATAAACAATCAAAAACCCCCCACCCACCCCCCGAACTTCCCAAACCTAATCCCAGGATAATATACATATAAAAGTAGACAAATACTAATATCTCTAACTCCACATAATATCTTAATCTACAAGAAAGGATAGAAATAAACAAACTTAAAAAAATCTAAAAACCTAAATTATATTCTACCACTCTGTTTCTTTTGAATATAAACAATCCATCTTCTCCATATTGATAAAAATTGTTCATTCGAATGGTTCTTCAAGTAAGCCGAAATCTTTGCCATTTCAGCAAGATACGAAACTTTCAATCTCCAGTCTCCCATCGTAGGCAGAATTGGGCTCTTCCAATTTTGGGCTATTAGCAATTGGGCAGCAGATAAACAATAGAGCATCAAATTTATTTCTTTTGCATCTAAATCTTGCACAATACCTAAAAGAAACAACTGTGGAAGAAAAATAATCCTTTTTTTAAAAATCTGCTGTAAGTTCCACCATAATTGTACCCAAAAGGCCTTAATGACCTTACAAGTCCACCACATATGAAAAAAAGTTGCATCTGGATGACCNATAAATACGAGACATAGTTGAAGGATCCAAGTGCCATCTGTAAAACATCTTATAAAAATTTTCACGTAAATTTTGTGCTTGTGTAAACTTCACATTTCTCACCCAGATCAGCTCCCAAGTGTCCATAGGTATTGTTTCTCCTATATTTTGAGCCCATTTAATCATACAGTCTTTAACTAGTTCAGTTTCTGAGTCCAATCAGTATCCCGCATTCATGATCCCCATCTGTGACCTTCCCAGCTAGCTTCTTACAAGCAAAATCAATGGGTATACCGGCAGGAAATTGCAAGCCACTGTCATGTGAAATTGCCTTTAACAACCCATGGTGATTTGCTTAACAAGTCCAGAGGAACTTACGTAAGTTGGCACTATCATGCCAATTTCATGCTTAATGATCGGGCTGCTTGATAGCCAAGATGCCAGTCCCAATTGCAGTCATTAAGTGAGGAGTACCTTAATTGGGAGGTCAGCAGAGGGATTGTGGAGAGTAGTTTTTGCCCTTATTTGTAGCCCAGGACTCCCATGTCCAAACCTTGCAGAGTCATCGGGCATCGTTTAATCAGTTAAAGCCTCCACACCTCTAAAAATTAGCTCAGAAGGTTTAACCGTAATCTTTTTCTTTTTCAGGCTGAAAACATGAATTTTCCACATAGATATAATTATAGGTATGTGTATTTATATTACTCTTTCCATATATCTGGAATTGTATAATCTGTTCAATAATATACAATCTTCGAACTCCAGGATGAATATAAATCAGCTGTTTATTGTTAAAAAATTTAAAAACAATAAAAGCAACTATTTGCAATACTAAAACAAACTTAGCTTTCCTGATCCCCTGGTGTTGTTGCCATTGGTGTGCCTTCTAGCCACTCCCCCGCCCTCACTTTGGGCCGCGTGTCCGGATCCAGTATCCCAGGTGCCCTTTCGCTGCTGTTCCCCTCTCTTCCATTCCATTTATCTGCCTGTTGCTCCTGTCTTCCACTGTTTGTCATCATGAGTCCTATTTTCCCCAGTTTCCCCTCACGTCTGACTGTGTGTGCATGCAGCCCTGCCCCGTCCTTCCGTCCCATCTGTCTGCAATCAGCTGGGCTGCCTGCCGGCTCGCTCCTGAATTCACTCCTTCTCATCTTTGCCAATCCTATCCCTGCATCTGCCGTCTATCTCCCTGCGGTCATTCTGGGCTGGGCACTCAGAATTGGCATTGTCAGTGCTTCTCCACTGTTGCCCCCCCCTCTTTCTTACCCTGCTGATCCATCCGCTGTTCTTGCCTTCCACTATCTGTCCCTCTGGGCCTAATTTTCTCCGATCTTTCTCCATGATTGGGTGTGCGCGCACACAACCGCACCCTATCCTCCTGCCTTATCCGCCTGTGCTCAGCTAGGCTGCCTGCTGACTCGCCCTCAGATTCCCTCACTCTCCTTCCTGGTGCCATTGCCATTAATATACCCACCATCCCTCCCCCCATGAGCATTTTGGGCCATACGGCCGGGTCTGATATCATCGCTGCCTTTTCCTTACCGCTTCCCTCCTGTTTGTGTAGATACACCCGTTTATCTGACCTACCCCCATCTATCCCTGTTGGGCCTATTTCTTCTGATTTCCCTTTATTCCATGCTGTACATCCGCCTAGTCGCATCCTTTTTTCCATCTCGTCTGGCTGCGGTCAGCTGGGCTGCCTGCTAACTCGCTCCCGGATTCACTCCCTCTCATCTTTATCAATTCTATCCTTCCTAATGCTGCCCCCATTGATATGTCCCTCAGCTGTCTCTTCATGAACATTCCGGGCCGCCTGTACGGGTCCGGCATCATCACTACCTTTTATAATTGTATAATCTATACCAGTGGTTTTCAACCTTTTTAATGCTGCGACCCCAACCGTCGTAAGTCGAGGACTAAACCGGTCGTAAGTCAAGGACTTTCCCTGCCCGGGAGCGCCGCACATGCGTGCTTCCGCCCCCTGCGCCGGGCGAGGCGTAGCTGGCAAGCGGCAGAGACGGAGCAGACCGACCACCAGCTGGCCAAGCTCAAGGGAGGTAAGGCGCCTGCCGGAAAAGGGGGAAAAAATGGCGGACAGCCTTGCTTGGCGACCCCTGTGAAATGGTCGATCGACCCCAAATGGGGTCACGACGCATAGGTTGAGAACCGCTGATCTATACCCAAGACTTCCAGATATATTTTATGATAACCCATAGCAGCGCTTACAGTTTATGGTTAATGCAAGTCAAGGGAACTTCATGATTGAACGGATATTTGAACTTGGATCTCTGGAATGTCCAATGAATCATAAGTAATGTAAGAGGTTAACATTGTGGCATATTTGCTTTTTAAATGTAATGTATATTTTTTCCTTTTCTTCACACCTCTAAGCATTGTATAAAAAATAATAAAATTACACTTTTCTTTGACTCTTACAGACAAAGAGGATGGCAATAAGAGCACTCTGGAGAAGTGAGAATAACTTTTGAAAAGGAAAACAAATGAAGCCAGAAATCAAAATATTTTCCATTTCCTTCAGAAAATTACACAATTCTCCCATCCCAGCAGGTGAAAGGCAAGAGAAAATCAAGAAGAGACTTCAAGCTGGAAAAATTAGAGTATGCAGAACACAAGGATACGTTACATGACAAGCTGAAAGTGATTATTTTTCCCTCAGAAGAAGGGAAATATCTGGAAGTCAGTGGGGAAAAAAAGGTCAATGGGATACTCAAATAGGGCAGACAGTAATGCAGAGGAAGAAAACAGTAGGTGAAATCAAAGCACCACTTAACAAGAGACCACACACATTTTTCACTTCCTCCAGCATATTAGTGGTGGAAAAGCTCCACAGATGTCACTATTGTGGTATGAAGCACAGATTGCAAAAGCATACATGATTACGTACAAGAGGATCCAAACTGAAAAAAGGGATGCAAATGCTACTAATCTAACAAAATGTTTGGTCAGAATATCTCCCTTGTAGTTCATAAAAGGACCCACACAGGACAGATGCCCTATACACAGGAGAGAAACCATAGGAGTCTCCAGTTTGTGAGAAACATTTTGCTGTAAATTCCTACCTGATGAAACACCAGATGACTCACACCGGAGAGAAACCCTTTGAATGTTCGGTTTGTGGGAAATCTTTCAGTCACAATTCCAGCCTGGTGATACATCAGAGGACTCACACAGGAAAGAAGCCATATGAGTGTCCAGTTTGTGGGAAAAGTTTCATTGCAAATTCCAACCTGGTGATACACCAGAGGACTCACACAGGAGAGAAACCCTTCGAATGTCCTGAATGTGGAAAAAGTTTCATTTCAAATTCTGACCTGGTGAGACACCAGAGGATTCACACAGGAGAGAAACCGTATGAGTGTCCAGTTTGTGGGAAAAGTTTTATTAGAAATTCTGACCTAATAATCCACCAGGGGACTCATACAGGAGAGAAACCCTTTGAATGTCCTGAATGTGGGAAAAGTTTCACTCGGAATTACAGCCTGATGACACATCAGAGGTCTCACACAGGAGAGAAACCCTTTGAATGTCCTGAATGTGGAAAAAGTTTCATTTCAAATTCTGCCCTGGTGAGACACCAGAGGATTCACACAGGAGAGAAACCCTTTGAATGTCCTGAATGTGGGAAAAGTTTCATTTCAAATTCTGACCTGGTGAGACATCAAAGGACGCACACAGGAGAGAAGCCATATGAGTGTCCAGTTTGTGGGAAAAGTTTCATTGCAAATTCCAACCTGGTGATACACCAGAGGACTCACACAGGAGAGAAACCCTTTGAATGTCCTGAATGTGGAAAAAGTTTCAGTCAAAATTCTGACCTGGCGAGACACCAGATGATTCACACAGGAGAGAAACCGTATGAATGTCCAGTTTGTGGGAAAAGTTTTATTACAAATTCTGACCTAGTAAACCACCAGAGGACTCACACAGGAGAGAAACCCTTTGAATGTCCTGATTGTGGGAAAAGTTTCAGTCAAAATTCCAATTTGGTGAACCACCAAAGGACTCACACTGGAGAGAAACCCTTTGAATGTTCTGATTGTGGGAAATCTTTCATACACAATTCCAGTCTGGTGATACATCAGAGGTCTCACACAGGAGAGAAACCGTATGAGTGTCCAGTTTGTGGGAAATCTTTCATAAACAATTCCAGCCTGGTGATACACCAGAGGACTCACACAGGAGAGAAACCGTATGAGTGTCCAGTTTGTGGGAAATCTTTCATAAACAATTCCAGCCTGGTGATACACCAGAGGACTCACACAGGAGAGAAACCCTTTGAATGTCCTGAGTGTGGGAAAAGGTTCACTCAGAATTCCACCCTGATGATACACCAGAGGACTCACACTGGAGAGAAACCCTTTGAATGTTCTCTTTGTGGGAAATCTTTCGTACATAATTCCAATCTGGTGATACATCAGAGGTCTCACACAGGAGAGAAACCATATGAGTGTCCAGTTTGTGGGAAATCTTTCATAAACAATTCCAGCCTGGTGATACACCAGAGGACTCACACAGGAGAGAAACCCTTTGAATGTCCTGAATGTGGGAAAAGGTTCACTCAGAATTCCACCCTGGTGATACACCAGAGGACTCACACAGGAGAGAAACCCTTTGAATGTCCTGAGTGTGGGAAACGTTTCGTTGCAAATTCCGTCCTAGTGAGACACCAGAGGACTCACACAGGAGAGAAACCCTTTGAATGTCCTGATTGTGGGAAAAGTTTCAGTCAAAATTCCAATTTGGTGAACCACCAAAGGACTCACACTGGAGAGAAACCCTTTGAATGTTCTGATTGTGGGAAATCTTTCATACACAATTCCAGTCTGGTGATACATCAGAGGACTCACACAGGGGAGAAACCATATGAGTGTACAGTTTGTGGGAAACGTTGCAGTCGCAGTTTCAACCTGGTGAGACATCAGAGGACTCACATAGGAGAGAAGGCCTTTGAATGTCCTCAATTGGGAAAAGTTTCAGTTTCAGCTCCAGCCTGATGAAACACAAGAGGATTCACACAGCAGAAAAACCCTTTGAATGTCCTGATTGTGGAAAACATTTCAGTTCCGGTTCTAACCTTGTGATACAGCAAAGGACTCACATAGGAGAGAAACCCTTTGAATGTTCGGATTATGCGAAATCTTTCAGTCACAATTCTAGCCTGGTGATACAGCAGGGAACTCACGCAGGTTAGAAACCCTTTGAATGTCCTGAATGTGGGAAAAGTTTCAGTCAGAATTCCAACTTGGTGATACATCAGAGAACTCACACAGGAGGAAAACCATTTGAATGATCTGAATGTGGGAAAACTTTCAATCACAATTCCAGCCTTGTGATACACCAATTCTATTTTATTTGCAAAAAAACCTTAAATCGGATAAGAACCTAGCCCAGAATCTGAAAAAGATTTTAAATGTTATTGGGGCTATCTTGTGGCGAAGCTTGTCACAGCAGTTTTATTACTTCTGACAAAAAGACTTGCTCACAGCCCAGATTTGACCTTGGTATAATCTATGAAAGACTTAACTCTGAGAGAGCAGCTGGGAGGTAAAATTGGTTTCTAAGAACGGTGGAGGTGAACATTTACTGACTCTTGTTTAATAAATAGCCTTCACTAGAAAGCTTGTTTTTTGTCAGAAATGGAGGAGGGTCAGCAAAAGACCTTGGATATGTTAAAATCTTTACTTGAAAGTATTTTGGCAAATATTGAGAAACTCAAAGCTAATCTGAAAGACAAAGGGGCCAGTTTGCCTCCAGAAAGTGAAATCGTGATTGCAGCTAGAAAACTACTAACTCAAAAAACAGCAGGAGTGGAATAAATGAACACCAAGACAGAGGCCTTTACAGAACAACAAGCACAGATTATTGAAAATCCAGACAACGAAACAATAACTCCAAAACTGGAAATGACCTTCTATGCAAACCAGAAGAAATTTGAGAAAGAAAAAGACCAGATCGAATTGAAGACAACTATACCAGAACAATCACGAGGATCTGGGATACCAGGACAACAACCTAATGATTATAAATGGGCCAGAACTTTCAGAAAATTGGCAATTAGATGATCTCCTTTAATTCAAATAACATATACAAGAAATCATCTATCTGATGATTTAAAAGCATTGACATGGAAGTCTGTTGGCAAAAGAAGAAAGCTAGAATTAGGTTGAAAAGCTGGGCCTTTTTGATTTATTAGAGACAACTCTAACCTGTCAACTAGTGGGCTAAAGGAAGATTTTGAGATGAAGGGAAATTTGATTATTAGATTTAAAATAGTCGGAAAAGAGTAAAAAAATAGGAACAATTTGTCTAATATTGAAGATTTAGATTTACAAGGGAAATGTAAACTAACTATTAGGAAATAGGTTTGAATTATTGATTTAACTCAGAGAATATAGATGATGGATCTGAACTAACAAAGGTCACTCTATTATTACCGAGATTTATTAAGATATGTATAAACAAAACAAATGTATAAATGTGATAATGAAGTTTATATTGAATTTTGATACAAACTAGGAATTCTTTAGCTTAAATATGAAATAGTAAATGTTAAGGGAAACAGAGAAGAAATTTTTGATAATGTAACCTGAGGTATCTCACCTACTAAAGATTGTACTATTGAATTATTGTTTAACCCAATTCTCTTGGGAATTTTTGGCGCATGATCGACCAAAATGGCGTACCCTGGTTTACCAGGGTTGCCAGACATATGAACACAAAAGGACAATCTTGGCACAAGAGAAGCGAGCACTCCGTAAAGCCAGAGCTGCAAATACTGAAGCAATAGTGTCCACATTTCTCTGTTCAGTATGTGGCAGAACATTCCGTGCTAACATCGGTCTTATCAGCCACCGTTGATAGCCCACAATCTACAAGATGTCAAGGTCTTCATCAAAAATCGATGGACGAACAACAACCCAATTACCACATTGCCTTCTAAATACTTATATGTAAAACTGGAAAATCAATAAAATATTTTTTTTTAAAAAAAAAAATTCCAACCTGGTGATACACCAGAGAACTCACACAGGAATGTTGGAAAAGTTTTAGTCAAAATTCCAGCCTGGTGATACACCAATTTTCGGGAAAACTTTCAGTCAGTATTCAAAACTGATGAAACACCAGAACACTCACACAGGAAAGAATGTCCTGATTGTGGGAAAAGTTTCAGTCAGAATTCCCACCTGGTGATACACCAGAGGACTCACAAAGGAGAAAAACCATTCAGAAATGTGGGAAAAGTTTCAGTCAAAATTCCAGTCTGGTGATACACCAATTTGCGGGAAAAATTTCAGTCAGTATCTAAAACTGATGAAACACCAGAAGACTCACACAGGAAAGAAACCCTTTGAATGCCCTGATTGTGGGAAAAGTTTCAGTCAGAATTCCCACCTGGTGATACACCACAGGACTCACACAGGAGAGAAACCGCATGGGTGTCCAGAGTGTGGGAAAAGTTTCAGTTAAACTTCTCTGTTTGTAAAACACCAGAGGACGCATACAGGACAGAAACGGTAAAAGTATCCAGATTTTGGAAAAGATTTCAGTATTGGGTCTAATTCTAATCTAAATCTCATTTCCCATTGTAGTTTCTTTGGTAACCTTGTTTGTCTATTTCAGTAACTTTTCATTGTACAGCAGATTCTATTTTAAATTTTTCTTTCAATATTAAATTTTGAAAACCTTCCGTTCACTTCTATCAAGAGGAACAGCTTGCCTTCAGAAATCATGGGTGCTCCATCACTGGAGGTTTCTTAAGAAGAGACTAGACAAGGGGTCAGCAACCCGTGGCTCTTTCATCCTTCCACTGTGGCTTCCAGTCCTCCGCCACCTAAAAAAGAAAAAGTTTAATCAATCAATTCCAAGTTCTCATGGGCAAAAAAAATCTCGCAAAATTGGAATTCATTGATTGAACCTTTTTTTAGTCAAACAAACAAGGACTACTCTTAGTAGTCCTCGATTTACAACTATAATTTAGCCTGGAATTACAGTCGTAAATCATGAGGGTCATTAATGGGTCATCACACAATGTGCCCAATTTTATAACCTATTTTGTGGCAGCACAGAAGGAAGTGCAGATGAGGCAAACATTGATGAGTTTAGAGAAGGCTTGAATTTCATTTCTGATTTCCCATTGGGAGTGTAGGTGAGATATTGGCTACTTGAATTCTGACCCGATTCTTTTTAGTCAACACATTTTAGGATTAGACCTATAGGTGTGGAGAAAAAAAATGGAAATTGTTAGCTTGATAAAGGCTAATGACCTGTTTCTGATTATCAGAACTTCTGGATGTTTCCTTTTATAAAACTTGTGGAATTCCTCAAATAGCGTTTTCTGTGGTGTTTTTTGTATATTGATTATGGAAATCCAACCTATGGAGTTTCAGCCTTGTTTCTTGTGCTCCAGATTTTGATCCCCACATTTTCCCAGTCAGCATACCAGTAGTCCTCAAGTTACAACTGTAATGGGGCCTGCCAGTTACAGTTGCACGTTGCAAAAGCCATGAAGTGAGACTGGTTTGGTTAGTTACCCCCATCCTCCGTGATGCAGCCATTAAACAGATTTGCGAGTTGCTACGTGGAATACTAGCAACCCCACTGTTGGGGGAATGTGTTGGAAGCCTAGCGCAGGCCCAGACCTGCACCCCCCCAGGCATCCCTAGGCCTCCCCCACCCCTGAGACACCCTGTGCTCTGCTTCCCAACCCTTGGTTTCCCTGGGGCTTTTCCTCCCTTATAGGCCCCCACCAATCTTTTCTCCCTTCCCACGGTCCCCACAGGTTTTTCCCCCATGGTCCCCCGACCTCTCCCCCACAGTATTTGGGGGGCTGCAAAAGGTGGGATCAAATTCTCCAAAGCACCAGAGGGCAGGACAAGAAACAACGGTTGGAAACTGATCAAAGGGAGAAGCAACCTGGAATTAAGGAGAAATTTCCTAACAATGCGGACAATTAACCAGAGTGCTTTGTGCTCCTGGCTACTTTCCTTCATGACCAGAGGGAAGCTCACCTGACCAATAACCAGCCAAGGCCTTTTATTTCATTTATTGCAATAAGCGAGGAGAGAAGCTATCAAAGCTTGGTTCTCTCCAAAGTTCCAATCCAAACTATTCCTTCTTTATACAACCCTGTCAGGGCTGCCACCTCCCTCTTCGTTCCCCATTGTAGTTTCTTTGGTAACCTTGTTTGTCTATTTCAGTATGTTTCCATGGTACAGTAGATTCTATTTTAAATTTTTCTTTCAATATTAAATTTTGAAGACCTTTCATTCACTTCTATCAAAAGGAACAGCTTGCCTTCAGAAATCGTGGGTGAAGAGACTAGACCAGGGGTCAGCAACCCGTGGCTCCGGAGCCGCATGCAGCTCTTCCATCCTTCCGCTGTGGCTCCCAATCCTCCACCACCTAAAAAAAAAGTTCAATCAATCCATTCCAACTTCTCACAGAAAAAAAAGATCTTGCGAAATTGGAATGGATTGATTGAACCTTTTTTTTAATTCCCCAAACGAAATAAGTTTGTGGGCAGGCTAACAAGCTTCTTTTGTTTGTAAGACTGCACACAGCGGTGGAGGAAGTGACGGAGGACCGCGTCGGAGATGGAAAGGTGTCGCATGGGGGCACGGGGGTTTTCTGCAAAGCATCATGTACGGAGCTGGGGAAACAGGCTGAAGGGGAGCTGCCAATTCTGCTGCCATGAGGCTTGTCAGATTCCCCCCAGTGGTCATGATCCCCCCAGCCAGCCAGCCAGCCAGCATCACCCGACCTACCCCTCACCTGGCCAGCCAGCTGGCACAAAGCCTCACCGCTCTTCTACTCTTCTCTCTCCTCCCCACTCTGCTCCATCCGAGTTGAAGAAAGCGGAGGCGCAGCAGCGGGATTGCTCTCAATAAGGCTGGCGCCCACGAGCGAGCAGCACACCTGGTTCTTATTGTTTGAGAGCAATCCCTCTGCTGCGCCTCCACTTTCTTCAACTTGGATGGAGCTGAGGAGCTGCTGGGGGCCTCTTGAGTGGGAAGGACGAGCTTTGCTGCTGGGCAGTGCCTGGGCTATGCCCTGCCGCTGCCTCCCAAACGCCATCTTTGCTGCTGGGGAAAGCTGCAGTGGCAGGGGAGGTAGGAGAGAAAAGCAGTGGCAGCAGGGCACTCTGCATGGGGGAGGTAGGAGAGAAAAGCAGCGGCAGGGCATGCACCACGTGGGGGAAGTAGGGAAAAGCAGTGGCAGCAGGGCGCTCTGTGTGGAGAGGTAGGAGAGAAAAGCAGCAGCAGCAGGGCACTCTGCACAGGGGAGGTATGAGGAAAAAACAGCAGCAGGACACACTCCACGTGGTAGGAGAGAAAAGCAGCGGTAACATGATGCTCTGCATGGGGGAGATAGAGAAAAGCAGCGGTAGCAGGGCGCTCTGCACGGGGGAGGTAGAGAAAAGCGACGGCAGCAGGGCGCTGTGCATGGGGGACATAGGAGGAAAAAAGCTGCGACGGCACGCTTCGTACGGGGAGGTAAGAGCAAAAAGCAGCAGCAGCAGGGTGCTCCACGCGGTGGAGGTAGAAGGGAAAACCAGTGGCAGGGCGTGCTCAGCACAGGGGAAGTAGAGGAAGAAAGCAGCAGTGGCAGGGTGCTCCGCGCGGCAGGGGGGGTAAACAGCAGCAGCGGTGGAGTGCTGGGGGGGAAGCAGCAGGCTTTTGTGGCTCCTGGTGGTTTTTTTTTCTGTGGAAAAGGGGTCCAAAAGGCTCTTTGAGTGTTTAAGGTTGCCGGCCCCTGACCTAGTGAAACAGTGAAAAGTGATCCTACTTAGTTTACAAAGATTAGCTCCATGCTGAGTCCTAGAAGTGTGTGAAGTTCAAACAGAAATACACACTAAAGAGTTGTAACTCTCCAAGCAAAGACCTTACTTACACCATTCTGAACAAATGGCTGTCCAGTCTCCTCTTAAAAACCTCCACAGATGGAGCACTCCCAACTTTTAGAGGGAAGCTGTTCCACTGATTAATTGGTTTCACAGACAGGAATCTTCCCCTTAATTCTCGGTTGGATCTGTTTTTGATAGGTCTCCCTTCTATTACTTCTTTTACTGCTCTCAGGCACTTTGGGGAATAGATGTGTCAGCCCCTCAAATACCGAAAAACTATCAGGCCACCCTTAAGTCCTTCTCTGCATTAAATTAGACATATCCAGTTCCTCCAACTGCTCATCTGATTTTTAGCATCCAGTACGCTAAATATCTTTGTTGCTCTTTTCTGCACTTTCTAGAGTCTCAACATCTCTTTTTGTATCATGACCAAACCTGGATGCAGTATTTTAAGTGCAGCAGTAATTCATTACTAACACTTCATGTGATCTTGATACTATCCTTCTGGTGATGCAGAACAGGACTGCACTCACTTTTTCTGCAGCTTCATCGCATTGCTAAATCATACTTAAGTGATTGTCCACTGAGAGTCCTAGATCCTCTCACAGATACTGCTGTTGGGATATATCCAACCTCTTCTATAGATGTGCGTTTGGTTTTTCATGCCTAAGTGTAAAACCTCATTTTTTTCACCACTGAATTGCATTTTGCTCTAAAGGGCCCAGTGTTCCAGGTTTGGCTATTCCCCCCTTCTCTTAATGACTTATGAAGATATTGAAGAGTACTAGGCCTAAGAGAGAGCCTTGGGGTACCCCGCTGCATGCTTCCCTCCACATATATTTAGTTCCATTGAAGATGACATGTTGAGTGCTGCTGGTCAGCCAGTTACCATTCCATCTGGTGCTGCTGCTATCATCTATCTCATATTTTTCTATCATACCAAGAAGTATTCTGTGGTGTACTTGTTTGCATGTGGAGCCCCTAAATGAGACATGTCAAACACAAGGCCTGGGGGCCGGGTGCAGCCCGCGAAGTGGTTTCATGTGGCCCGCGAAGACATCCTGGACACAGCGAAGAACCAGCCCCTGCCGCGTCGGCCCCACTCCCTGGGTGCATGCTGGGGAGGTGTCACCCTTTGTGAGGAATGAAAAAATGCACCATCGCCTGGAAGTGGCCAGCAAATGGCCCTTGCCTACTTCATATACCCGGCTTGATGGGCTCTGCCCTGGTCCCTTCCCTTTCTGCCAGAGACTCTCAGATCTGTCCCACTCTTGCCCAGGCCCCCACAAGCACCCTTTATGTGAATGATGTAGAGCTGGCCACACCCACTCCATCCATGCTCACCCAGTAGGCTGCACCCACCCTGCCCCCCCCGAGGGCAACCACAATGCTGATGTGGCCCACAATGAAATTGAGTTTGACACCCCTGCCCTAAATGATTGCCAACTTCATCCTGTAAATAGAATAATAAAATATGGTACAAACCTGGAAGCAGGCTACCATATTGGTCCCCATCCACATCTAGTCAGGCGATACAGGTCGTCCTCGTCTTACAACTATTTGTTCAGTGACCGTTTGAAGTTACAATGGCCATGAAAAACGTGACCTATGACCGTTTTTCATTCTTACAACTGTTGCAGCATCCCCGTGTTTTGTTTTCAGTGGGAAACGGTCCAAGTGGCGCTTTGACTGTTTTGGGTTGCCTACCTGAGTTAGATCATGCGAGAATGGCGGGAGTTAGCAGAAAGTTGATGTAAAGATTCTTGCGCTTTCTTAGGGGTGACTCTCAGTGGAGATCAAAACGTCTCTACACCCCAAAACTTTTATCACAGATATTCCTGTGGCTCCCAAGGTGAGACACTATAGGAGGGCCATCTTCACTCCTGCCAGCCAGGGCTGCATCCAGCAGCACCCACCATGAAGCTTCATTCCTGGAGGAAACTTTTTTACATCTGCTGAATGCTAAATGCATACTGAGACATACTTTTTGCCTCTCAACAATCCATAGCTCCTGGAAGGAGTCATGATGCCTAAGCTAAAACTGAATTAGAACTCGCGGCTTTCCATCCAGCGTCCCAGAGCCTTACACCGGATATTTGTTTTTGATGCCTTCAAGTCAGTCAAGTCAAGTCAAGTGGATTCCTGCTTTCCTGCTTAGGCCTAGGCCTGGTAGGATTGGCCAGAGTTGCACAGATGGCTTAGCAGGTAAGGCGGGACTAGAACTGAGCATTTCCCAGTCTCTACCCTGGTGCCTTTACCAGTACACCCAGCTGGATCTTCTTCCTCCCCACAGAATCCACCCATTTGACCTCTTCCTGCTGCTCCAACAGCAAATTCAAGGCTGCAGCTTTCAAGATCCAATCCAACCTCTTTGCAATGGGCTCCCCCTTACTCTCCAGATAACGGATCTTTTTCATCTTTCAATCTGAGCTTTAGACTTTTCTGTTCAGGAAATGGAGGGTTCCTCTGATTGGGGACTGGTGGCTTCTGGCCTGGCCCTGTGTAGCAGCTCCTCTGCCTTTGGGGTTGTCTTTTATTTCGGTCAGTTTTGTTAGCCACATAGTGTTGGTACGTTTTGTGGGGTCTATTATTATTGTAAAAATAGTTTTTGGGGGTGGGGCGTTATTCTGCTAGTTTCCTTGTGTCAGTTTTAATGTGTCTACTTTGTATATTGAAATTTAGTATTTATTTCTGCTCTGCACTTAATTCAATCAATCAATCAGAACAGAGCTGGAAGGGACATTAGAGGTCTTCTAGTCCAATCCCCTGCTCAAGCAATCAGAATATACCATTTTAGGTAGGTGGGTGTCTCTTCTTTTCTTAAAACCCTCCAGTGATGGAAACACCTGCAACTTCTGAAGGGAAGCTGTTCCACTGGTTCATTGTCCTCACTGTTGGGAAGTTTCTCCTTAATTCCAAGTTCCTTCTCCCCTTGATTAGTTTCCTTTCTGCCAATAGAATTAGATGTTCCCCAAGGATAAAATGAAATTAATCACAGGAGCCATCCGATGCCACAAGGAAGCTGTACATCACAATGCCAGCCTTGAGGGAAATGCATGGAAGCTCCTTTCCTAACTGCTATCAACAGTTGCAGTCAGGTTTTCAGAGATTTCAAATGGAGAGGGATCCTGACAATCAAGGGGAGGAGGCCCCAAGGGAAAATATATACAAAAGACCCATTAAAGAAGCAATCTTGAATAGAATAGAGCTGGAAGGGACCTTGGAGGTCTTCTAGTCCAGTCCCTTGCTTAAGCAGAACCTATACCAGTGATGGCGAATCTTGTAGAGATCGACTGCCCAAACTGCAACCAAAACCCCACTTATGTATCATCGGGTGCCGATTGGGCGTGGCCCATATGGTGGGCATGGCTGCGGTGGTAACGGTAGACTGGGTGGGACTAAAAATTTCAATCAATCAATTCCAACTTTGCGAGATCTTTTTTTTTTTCCATGAGAAGTTAAAATTGATTGATTCAAACTTTTTTTCTTTACACATGGTGGCGGAAGCCTAAAGCGAAAAGGTTTTATAAAACCCAGCTGAAGGCCCTGGACGACGGCGCACGTGCCCACAGAGAGGGCTCTGCGTGCCACCTGTGGCATGCGTTTCATAGATTCGCCACCACGGACCTATACCATTCCAGATGTCACTCTCTAGTATCTTCTTAAAAACCTCCAGTGATGGAGCACCCACGATTTCTGAAGGCAAGCTGTTCCTCTTGATAGAAGTGAATGAAAGGTCTTCAAAATTTAATATTGAAACATTTAAAATAGAATCTGCTGTACAATGGAAACGTACTGAAATAGACAAACAAGCTTACCAAAGAAACTGCAGTGGGGAATGAGGAAGGATGTGGCGGCCCTGACAGGGTTGTATAAAGAAGGAAGTTTGGATTGGAACTTTGGAGAGAACCAAGCTTTGATAGCTTCTCTCCTCGCTTATTGCATTAAATGAAATAAAAGGCCTTGGCTGGTTATTGGTCAGGTGAGCTTGCCTCTGGTCATGAAGGAAAGTAGCCAGGAGCACATAACACTCTGGTTGATTGTCCTCACTGTTAGGAAATTTCTCCTTAATTCCAGGTTGCTTCTCCCTTTGATCAGTTTCCAACCGTTGTTTCTTGTCCTGCCCTCTGGTGCTTTGGAGAGTAATTTGACCCCGTGTTCTTTGGGGCAGCCCCCCAAATACTGTAGGGGAAAGGCCAGAGGTACCATGGGGGACATACCTGTGGGGACCGTGGGGCGGGAGAAAAGCCTGGTGGGGCCCTGTAAGGGAGGAAAAGCTCTGGGGGAACCAAGGGTTGGGAAGCAGAGCACAGGGTGTCTTGTGAATGGGGGAGGCCCAGGGATCCCTGGGGGGGGAGAGAGGCAAGTCTAGGCCTTCCCTGAACAGGGGGGTTGCTAGTGTTCCACTTAGCGAGTTGCACATCTGTTTAATGGCTGCATCATGGAGGGTGGAGGTAATTAACCAAACCAATCTCATTTCATGGTTTTTGCAACGTGCATCCGTAACTGACAGGCCCCATTACAGTAGTAACTTGAGGACTACTGGTAAGCTGGCTGGGAAAGTGATCAAAATCTGGAGCACAAGAAACAAGGCTGAAACTCCGTATGTTGGATTTTCATAATCTCAAAACACCCAATGGGAAATCAGAAATGAAATTCAAGTCTTCTCTAAACTCATCAATGTTTGCCTCATGCGCACTTCCTTCTGTGCTCCCACAAAATAGGTTACAAAATTGAGCACATCGTGTGATGACCCATTAATGACCCTCTTGATTTACGACTGTAATTGCAGGCTAAATTACAGTTGTAAATCTAGGACAACCAAGAGTTTCCCCCAACAGTGAGGTAGCCAGTGTTGTTGAATGACTTGCACATTCATTTAACGGCTGTAACGGTCCCATTACAATTGTATCCCAAGGACTAACTCTACACTAGCCGGGGAATTTCACAATTGGGTAGTTAGTCTATATGAAACTAATATTTTCCATATTTCTTCGCTCCACCTTCAAGTCCAATTTCAAATGTTTCTCCCCTGTGTGATATATGATGTATAATGTTAGACCTAATACTGAAATCTTTTCCCACAACTGGACACTTTTATGGTTTCTCTCCTGTATGCGTCCTCTGGTGTTTCACCATGTTGGAATGCTGACTGAAACCTTTCCCACAATCAGGACATTTAAAGGGTTTCTCTCTGTGAGTCCTCTGGTGTCTCACCAGGTTGGAACTGAAACTGAAACCTTTCCCACAATCAGGACATTCAAAGGGTTTCTCTCCTTTGTGAGTCCTCTGGTGTTTACCCAGTTTAGAACTTTTCTTGAAACCTTTCCCACAATCAGGACATTCAAAGGACTTTTCTCCTGTGTGAGTCCTCTGGTGTATCACCAGGTTGGAACTGTAGCTGTAACATTTCCCACAATCTGGACATTCAAAGGGTTTCTCTCCTGTGTGAGTCCTCTGATGTCTCACTAGGCTGGAACTGGAACTGAAACGTTTCCCACAATCAGGACATTCAAAGGGTTTCTCTCCTGTGTGAGTCCTCTGGTGTGTCACCAAGCAGGAATTCTGACTGAAACGTTTCCCACAATCAGGACATTCAAAGGGTTTCTCTCCTGTGTGAGTTCTCTGGTGTACCACCAGGGTGAAATTGTGTACGAAAGATTTCCCACAATCCGAACATTCAAAGGGTTTCTCTCCTGTGTGAGTCCTCTGATGTCTTACCAGGTTGGAACTGAAACTGAAACGTTTCCCACAATTCGGACATTCAAAGGGTTTCTCTCCTGTGTGAGTCCTCCGATGTCTCACTAGGCAGGAACTGAAACTGAAACGTTTCCCACAATCAAGACATTCAAAGGGTTTCTCTCCTGTGTGAGTCCTCTGGTGTATCACCAGGTTGGAATAGCGTATGAAAGATTTCCCACAATCCGAACATTTAAAGGGTTTCTCTCCTGTGTGAGTCTTCTTGTGTATCACCAGGTGGGAATTGCAACTGAAATGTTTCCCACAATCAGAACATTCAAAGGGTTTCTCTCCTGTGTGAGTTCTCTGGTGTGTCACCAGGTGGGAATTGCGACTGAAACGTTTCCCACAATCAGAACATTCAAACAGTTTCTCTCCTGTGTGAGTCCTCTGGTGGTATACTAGGTCGGAATTTTTAATAAAACTTTTCCCACAAACTGAACACTCATATGGTTTCTCTCCTGTATGAGTCCTCTGGTGGTTCACCAGGTTGGAATTCCAGCTGAAACTTTTCCCACAAAGTGCACACTCATACGGTTTCTCTCCTGTGTGAATCCTCTGGTGGCTCACCAGGCTGGAATGATGTATGAAAGATTTCCCACACTCAGGACATTCAAAGGGTTTCTCTCCGGTGTGAGTCATCTGGTGTTTCTTCAGGTTGGAACTGACACTGAAACATTTCCCACAATCAGGACATTCAAAGGGTTTCTCTCCTGTGTGAGTCTGCTGGTGTATCACCAGGTGGTAATTCTGACTGAAACCTTTCCCACAATCAGGACATTCAAAGGGTTTCTCTCCTGTGTGAGTCCTCTGATGTCTCACCAGGTTATAAATGAAACTGAAATGTTTCCCACAATCTGAACATTCAAAGGGTTTCTCTCCTGTGTGAGTCCTCTGGTGTGTCATCAGGTTGTGATTCAGAGTGAAAGATTTCCCACAATCTGAACATTCAAAGGGTTTCTCTCCTGTGTGAGTCTGCTGGTGTTTCACCAGTTTAGAACTGAAACTGAAACGTTTCCCACAATCCGAACATTCAAAGGGTTTCTCTCCTGTATGAATACTCTGGTGTATCACCAGGGTGGAATTCTGTCTGAAAGATTTCCCACAATCAGGACATTCAAAGGGTTTCTCTCCTGTGTGAGTCCTCTGATGTGTCATCAGGTTATACCTGAAACTGAAACGTTTCCCACAATCTGAACATTCAAAGGGTTTCTCTCCTGTGTGAGTCCTCTGGTGTGTCATCAGGTTGTAATTACGAGTGAAACGTTTCCCACAATCCGAACATTCAAAGGGTTTCTCTCCTGTGTGAGTCATCTGGTGTTTCACAAGTTAGTATTTTACAGGGGAACTTTTTTTCACAAACTGGACACTCCTGTGGTTTCTCTCCTGTGTGAATTATTTTGCTTGGTAAAGCATTTACCACATTGGGAGCATTTATAGGGCATCTGTCCTGTGTGGATCCTTTTATAAACCACAAGGGAGATATTCTGACCAAAGATTTTGTTACATTAGTAGCATTTGTATGCCTTTATTCCAGTTTTGATCCTCTTGTACGTAATCACCTACGCTTTTGCAATCCACTGATATGCTGGAGGAAGTCAAAAATGTATGTGGTCCCTTGTTTAGTGGTGCTTTGATTTCACCTACTGTTTTCTTCCTCCCATTGGGAGTTCTGCATTGCTGTCTGCCCTATTTGAGTATCCAATTGACCTTTTCTTCCCCACTGACTTCCAGATATTTCCCTTTTTCTGAATGGAAAAATGATCCCCTCTACCTTGTCATGTAACCTATCCTTGTGTTCCGCACACTCTACTATTTCCAGCTTGAAATCTCTTCTTGATTTTCTCTTCCCTTTCGCCTGCTTGGATGGGACAATTGCGTAATTTTCTGAAGGAAATGGAAAATATTTTGATTTCTGGCTGGATTTGCTTTCCTTTTCAAAAGTTATTCTCACTTCTCCAGAGTGCTCTTACTGCCATCCTCTTTGTCTGTAAGATTCAAAGAAATGTGTAAGTTTAATTGTTTATACAATGCTTGCAGATGTGAAAAAAGGAAAAAATATACATTACATTTAAAAAGCAAACATACCACAATGCTAACCTCTTACATTAATTATGATTCATCGGACATTCCAGAGATCCAACTTCAGATATCTGTTCAATCATGAAATTCCCCTGACTTGCATCAACCATAAATTTTAAGCACTGCTAAGGGTTATCATAAAATAAATCTGCAAGTCTGGGGTATAGAGTATACAATTGTAGATATATGGAAAAAGTAATATAAATGCACATACCTATAATTATATCTATGTGGAAAATTCATGTTTTGAGCCTGAAAAAGAAAAAAAGATTACTGTCAAACCTTCTGAGCTAATTTTTAGAGGTGTGGGGGCTTTAACTGATGAAATGATGCCTAAAGCCTCTGCAAGATTTGCACATGGAACTCCTCGACCACAAATAAGGGGGAAAACTACTCTCCACAATCCTTCTGCTGACATCCCAATTGAAGTACTCCTCACTTAATGACTGCAATTGGGACTGACATCTGTGTCATTAAGCGGCCCGAACATTAAGCATGATGTTAGCATGATAGTGCCAACTTACATCTGTTCCTCTGGACTTGCTAAGCAAATCACTATGGATCGTTAAAGGCAATTTCATATGACTGTGGCTTGCAATTTCCTGCCGGTATACCCATTAATTTAGCTTGTAAGAAGCTAGCTGGGAAGGTCACAGATGGAGATCAGGAATGTGGGATACTGCAGCCACCATAAACACGCAACAATTGGCAGCATCCGAATTGGTGCAACTCCCTTTTCCTGCATTTTCATACTCACAGGCCCAGTGAAGTATGAAAGTGTGATCGCTCCCGGGGCACGCTCCCGAAGCATAGCGCTAAGACCCAGTATAGAGGGAGGAAAGACCGATGGAAGAACAACCGGACAGAGCTCCAAACAGAGCTCCAAAGAGGGGGAGGGCAAACGAAGTGCAGTCATTGAAACTATGGGGGAGGAGAAAAGACAAAACACAGTACGTCACAGCAGAGAGAATGATAGTAATAGATACGGGCATGGAGCGAGTGGGGGGAAAGAGAAGGAAAGTGTAGATATGAAATATAAGAATAGAATGGGAGAGCAGCTTGGGGATGTGAGAAGTACAGCTGACCAGAACAAAGTCAGACATGGGCATAGAGAGTGCGGGGAGAGTGGTGAACCCACAGATATAAGGCACCCTAAAATACCTAATGGGAAAGAACACCCCATAAGTCTGAGAGCCATAAGTGATCGCAACATGATTAAGGACACATCCACCTTGGGAGCAAGAAAAAAGGAATACTCGAGAGTAGGAAAAGCAAGCAGCAGTAATCCAGCCAACACTACAGAAGCCACAACTATAGAGTTGAATGGCCGGCTAGGCCCAGTAACAAGATCTATGGGTCAGGGCGTCAACATCACTTCATCTATAAAGGGGCCCTCCCACTGACCAACATACACCCTGATGACGTTGATAGATATTCAACGAAAGCTAGGTTTTTAAATATTTATTAAAACTTTTTGGTTTTAACTCTTCCTGGTGTTATAGTGTCGTTGTACAGCTTTTAACATGTATATACCCAGGAATCACTCGACCATTTTTAGTGTAATTTTTAATATGTATATGTATATATATGTGTGTGTGTGTGTGTGTGTGGCCACCCAGAACATTATGCTTGGGCTTAGAATGGTGAGAAAAATAGGAGATGATAAAGGGCCCTATATAAAAACCACATGTTTGGTTGGAATCAGCTCTTGATTTTTCTCGCTTCTTGCAGGACAAGTCATATGTTTAAATAAATGTTGTTTTAACAGTATTTGTGTATATATGTTTGTCTATGTTGTTCTGTGTTATTTCCAAGACATGGAAGAGGGTCAAACCCTCTCTGATAACAAACAATACAAAAAGGCCTTATTTAAGAATAAATGGTTTGCCTGGAGAAAACATGAAATGAAATATTTGTATGTGGAATTATTTATGCATTGGAATTTTTTAGAATGGAAGTGAATGAGTTCATTTGGTGATACCTAAGTGTGTGTGTCAGCCCTCAAACCCCACCCCCCACCCACTCTCTCCCAGGCTGTGAAAGAAATAATGAACTGTAGATTTTATTGTTGTAAAAGTAATTGAAAAGTAATAGTAAGTGTTTGCATGAGAAGAGGTTTATGAAGGAGATGGAGAAAGTGAAGGAGGGGGAGGAGATAGATAAGGATGAAGGATGGGTGAGAAGAGTTTTATGGAAAGGCATATGTAGGAGAGAAACCTATTTTTTGGTGATGAGTTCCCCCCCCCCGTCTCTTTCGGCTGGCTGTGTTGCTTTAAAAGCGAGAGAGAGACAGGAAGAAAGGGGGGGAGCTGTTCGTTTGAAACTTTTTTTCCTCTGCTTAGAATTGCGATTTGAGAAGAGTGGAACAGGGGAAGTTTGATATCCACTCTTGCTGCGTAGCACAAACGTCACCCGTTGGCTTTGGTATATCATTATATGGGTGATATTCTAATTGGAACACCAAAGACACAATCTAATTGGCTTTTAGAAATACAACATGATTTAAGTCTTTATGGAATGCAAGTTGCCCCAGAAAAAATACAGTTGCATTCTCCCTATCTTCATTTAAAGCATACAATGTTGCAATCTTATTCTGCCCCAATTCTTCCTCGTTTGAGCCTACCCAAAGTTATTTCCTTGGTCAATTTGCAACAATTATTAGGCACCCTTAATTGGGTTTGCCCGTAGTTTTTTTTTACCTACAAATTTGCTCAGTCCATTATTTGACTTATTGACCAAAGGAAAACAACCTGAAAATTTCATTGTAGTTCCATCTGCAGCACTTGTCACAGTGGAACAAATTAATGACATCATGAGTACTCAATTTGTGGACAGAATTCCACATAAAAATTGTCAGTTAACACTTTTGATTTTTCCTACTAATCAATTACCTACAGGAGTATTAGCTGTGATAAAAGTACAAAAAATATATTGTATTGAATGACTTTATTTACCCCACACCCAATCCCAAAATGTTTTATTTTTTATTCAGGTGGTTGCTGAAATAATAACCTTAGGACGCACACGAGCTTGCCATCCAAATGGAACTGATTTAATTAATATTGTTTTTTCTATTCCAAAATCTGATTTTCAATTTTATTTTCAGGATAACTTATGTCTTTAGTATATAGGCTGTATTTCATATCATCTGCCTAAAGATCCTTGACTTGCTTGTTTAATGACTTTTTTCTTTCCTGTCCATCTACTGCTTTCTCCTTCTCCCTTGCCACAAGCTCCTACTGTCTTTTGGAGTAGGAGCTGGAGGGAGAACGAGAGAAGCAAGTGCTTACAAGGATCCTCCTGATGTTACCTAAAAAGTGTCCTACACTGCAATACAGTCCTCATCACAATGCTCAGAATTAGCTGCTGCTATCTTGGCTTTTCACACCTTTTCTCAACAATCTTTTAACTTAATCTCTGACTCTCATTATGTGTGCCAACTTATTTTTAATCTTCCAGGTGCTTACATCACGCCCAGGATTGACCCCAATCTTATGACTTTGTTTTTCCCTTGACAGCAGCTGCTACAAGATATTTTATTTTTCATATGCGCAGTCACTCTTTTCTTCCTGGGCATATTTTTTTTATGTCTTCCTAATCCCCGTGTTTTTGCCTCTAATCAACTATGGCAATTGGATGTTACCCATATTCTCTTTTTAGCTCCCTGGAAATGTATTCATTTATCTATTGATACCTATTCAGGAACAATTTGGGCCACGCCTCACAACCTGGAATATTGTTTTTACTCATGGCCTTCTCTATAATTCCACGGGTCAAGCCATCGTGGAACGTGCTAATTGGTCCTTTAAGAACTGCCTTCACAAACAAATAAAAAGGACGGATCTAGAGTACCCAATTTGTCATGGGTAACATAACAACAACAACAAAAGTATTGTTTACATTACACCAATTGAATATTTCCATTCCAAATTCGATCACTTATCAGAGACACTTTCAACAGAAAACAAGCTTGCCTCTCCCTCTGGTATATTATTGGGCATTACCAGACAAAGCATGGTTGGGACCAGTCCCTGGATCCAGCCCCAGAAATGGCCAAGGTGACTCTACAGATGGCACAGCAACTAATCCGATCCGGCATGCCAGTCGGCCAGTGACATGGGGAGATGTAAAGAACTTGAACGCCAAAACACAGGCAGTGCAACAATAGCAACAAGTAGAGCAAATCCCCAGAACCTGTGTGCTACCATTTTTGCGGTTAACTGCAAATTCCTTAGTCATCATTTGTTTGTGTCTGATCATTAACATCTGCCCTTTGACAACAGCAACTGTCATCCCACCGCTGCCACCAATCATTCGAGCAACGAATGAAGCAAAATCTATGGGTGCAGCTGGCTAACATCACACAAAATAATGTATTTTGCTTATCTGAAATGTATGACATGAAAAATTTGCTTTCTATATGTTTAATCTGTTTGTACCCCTTCTGCAGTAATTCAAAACTTCACTGGCTTGAGCAGAATTTTATTCAATGGGAACTTTAACTATAAAGCTATATCTAGATGGGGGGTTACTGCTTATTATCCACCCCCTGACGCTATTGCTTTGCATACTCCGGTGGTAGCTATCCCTGCAAAAATAACATGTGCAAAAATAGTTAATTCTACTTCTTCAAGTAAAAAACCTCACTGTCATCGCATTAGTTCACCTGTTTTAAACTGCACAACTTTTGAAGAGACTTTCTTTCATTATGGACATATTTGGCTACTACAAGGATGGTTTTTCACATGTGGTCAAGAAACTTTTAATTATATTCCTGCTAATATTAGTTGCCTCAGCCGACTAATTCCTGTTTTGCTTTCCAAACAACAAGTTCACTCGAACCGTTCTCGACATGGGGTCACGCTAGACAGCACTTGTGACTCTGAGACAACGTTACTTAATAAGGCAGAATATGTGGCACTAACTATGTCTTTAGTGGGTGCGCCAGGACTTGCTATTCGTGCCCACCTCAACATTAATGCTATTTCTTCAGCTATGTCAGCAATCAACCATGGACTACAAGATTTGAGAAAAGCTATTTTGTAAAATCGTGCTGCAATTGATTATTTGCTTCTGTGCCAACATTTGGGTTGTGAAAGTTTTGAGGGAATGTGTTGTTTTAATATTTCTGATAATTCACAAACCATTCAGCACCAAATTGATATTTTACACAATTTGGCCTCTGATTTGAAAATTAATACTTTAGGATCTTGGTGGATGCTGTTTTATGCCATGTATTCCTTCACTTTGCAATATATGTATCAGAGCCTTAAATCCCAGCAAATCCTCTCTCACATTGCCTAAGGGTCAAGTTTTGGCCCTATATAAACAACTGCAAGGATGCTCCTCTCCTGCTTATAATCTTTTATTAACCCCGCTTACGACGATATTTCGTCTAACAAAACAAAAAGGAGTGAGATGTGGAGATGAGGAAGAGATAAAGGCGATGATCAGAAAACTGTCTCTCCTGACATGTGCCCCTCCTCTCTGCATCTAACTTCTCCTCTCACATCTCCATAGCGATGTGAAGGTGCGTAGCTCTGTGTGACCTTGCTTGTCTGATAACAGCTCGGATCAACAAGTGCTATGGCCCACTTTTCCCTCTTTCTGGCCTCTTGCTCCCTGTCCTTAGGCATTGGTAAGGAGATTAACCAATGAAGTGCTGTTGCTCAGCTGTTGCCATGTTAAACCTTTTCCTGCTTGTAATACTGTATAAAAAGAATAAACTGCTGCGTGTGAGCGGCCATTATTTGCACCCTGCAATGACTGAGCACTGATTACAACACCCCTCCAATTTTGAAAGAGTGCTATCATCTAAACACAAACTCTCCATGCGCCATTTTAGTCCAACAACTGAAGCCTCTGCAGCCCAACCAATAAACTGGCTCTTGTGCAGACCGGTCTCTGTTCCCCAAAATGCCCTGCAGGCAGTTATTAGAGCTCCCAGGCCTGTCCCTTGACCGGAAATTCTGTTATCTTTCTGAATATTATCACACAACTCCCTTGATCTCTTTCAAAAGCTGTTTGTAAAAAACTGTGAAGAGCTTCTTTTTTCACAATTCATAAAAAACTAAAATTAATATTGAAAGACTCTGCAGACAAGGCTGTTCACTTACACGGGCAGAGAGAAACAGGGATGCAGCAGTCACCAGAGAGGGAATCTTGGCACGTAAGAGAGGCAGATTCAGGAGCTCCATCTCAAAGGAAGCCCACCTGGACAGGGCTTCCCATTTGCCAAGCCCACCTGGGCGCCTCTCGGGTCTCCCTCACCCGCCTTCCAGACGCCCCTGGCCTCCTCCTAGCAGGGTCCCCGCCCTCGCCTGAACTGTTCTAGTATGCATAACCAAGACTGGATGTGCCCTGAGAGGGATATTCTCAGAGATGTGTCCACTTGTGTACCAAGTTTAACATTAGCCTAAGCCAGGCGAACCTATGGCACGGGTGCCAGAGGCGACACTCAGAACCTTCTCTGTGGGCACGCGTGCCGTCGCCCAGTCCTAGGCCTTCAGCTGGGTTTTATAAAACCTTTTCGCTTTACGCCTCCGCCCCCGTGTGCAAAAAAAAAAAAAGGTTCAATCAATCAGTCAATTTCAACTTCTTGTGGGGGGGGAGGAGATCTTGCAAAGTTGGAATTGATTGATTGAACTTTTTAGTCCCACCCAGTCTGCCGTTACCATCACAGCCACGACCACCCAATTGACAACACCCAGCCAATGGTCACACCCACCCGGCACCCGACATGCATAAATGGGTTTTGGGCACTCGGTCTCTAAAAGGTTTGCCATCGCTGCTTTATACAATGCTTGCAGATGTGAAAAAAAGGAAAAAAATATACATTACATTTAAAAAGCAAACATGCCACGATGCTAACCTCTTACATTAATTATGATTTATCGGATATTCCAGAGATTAAAATATCCCTTAAATCATGAAATTCCCTTGACTTGCATAAACCGTAAGCGCTGCTATGGGTTATCATAAAATATATCTGGAAGTCTGGGGTATAGATTATACAATTGCAGATATATGGAAAGAGTAATATAATATATCCAGAAGCGATGAATGCTCCAACACTGGAAGTTTTTAAGAAGAGACTGGACAGCCATTTGTCTGAAATGGTGTAGGGTTGCTGCCTGAGCAGGGGGTTGGACTCGATGACCTCCAAGGTCCCTTCCAACTTTATTATTATTATTATTATTATTATTATTATTATTATTATTACATACCTATAATTATATCTATGTGGAAAATTCATGTTTTCAGCCTGAAAAAGAAAAAAAGATTACTGTCAAACCTTCTGAGTTAATTTTTAGAGGTGTGGGGGCTTTAACTGATGAAATGATGCCTAAAGCCTCTGCAAGATTTGCACATGGAACTCCTCGACCACAAATAAGGGGGAAAACTACTCTCCACAATCCTTCTGCTGACATCCCAATTGAAGTACTCCTCACATAATGACTGCAATTGGGACTGACATCTGTGTCATTAAGCAGCCCGAACATTAAGCATGATGTTAGCATGATAGTGCCAACTTACATCTGTTCCTCTGGACTTGTTAAGCAAATCACCATGGATTGTTAAAGGGAATTTCACATGACTGTGGCTTTGAATTTCCTACCGGTATACCCATTGATTTTGCTTGTAAGAAGCTAGCTGGGAAGGTCACAGATGGGGATCATGAATGTGGGATACTGCAGCCACCATAAACGTGCAACAATTGGCAGCATCCGAACTGGTGCAACTCCCTTTTCCTGCATTTTCATAATCACAGGCCCAGAGAAGAAGTGGTAAATGAGGACTACTTACACAACTGAACATCCTGAAAAGTCTTCCATAGCTATTCTTTCAGAAGTGCTGGCTTAAGCAAAGTTGAACCTCGTCAATACAAGTATGGGGCGCCAATAGGAAATACCGTGCTTGTTAGCTATAAATAAAAGTAAAAAAATAAAATTGTTCTCACTGACTAGGAACTTTCTCCTAATTCTAGTCTCCATCTGTTACTTCTTGTTCTGCTCTACGACACTTTGAACATCCTGAAAGGTCTTCCATAGCTATTCTTTCAGAAGTGCTGGCTTAAGCACAGTTGAACCTCGTTAATACACATATGGGGAACCAATAGGAAATACCGTGCTTGTTAGCTATAAATAGAAGTAAAAAAATTAAAATCCCAGAAAAAAATAGTTGCAGTTTCAGTCTGATATTGTTGTCAAGAAAACAGCAGGTCCACAAGAGAATAATGAGAGTTGAAAGGGACCTCGGAGGACTTCTAGTCCAATCCCCTGCTCAGGTAGGAAAGCCATATTATTCTTGACAAATGGCAGTCCAATCTCTTCTTAAAAATCTCCAGTGATGAAACACGCACAACGTCTGCAGGCAAACTGTTTCATTGATTGTTCTCACTGACAGGAACTTTCTCCTAATTCTAGTCTCCATTTGTTACTTCTTATTCTTCTCTATGACACTTTGGCGCACAGGTCAATCTCCTCTTCTATGTGACAGCCCCTCCAATTTTGAAATAAACTGGCCCTTGTGCAGACCAGTCTCTGTTCCCCCAAATGCCCTGCAGGCAGTTATTAGAGCTCCCAGGCCTGTCCCTTGACTGGAAATTCTGTTATCTTTCTGAATATTATCACAGAGCCCCCTTGATCTCTTTCAAAAGCTGTTTGTAAAAAACTGTGAATAGCTTCTTTTTCAGGGTAGATTATTCAGACTTTAAAAGAACTAAATATTTAAATTGAAAACCTCC
>NW_015389229.1:98087-106985 GCF_001527695.2 Protobothrops mucrosquamatus
CCCCCCCCCCGCACGCCTCCTTCCTCCCCTGAGCGATCCGGAAGAGGAAGTTGCTCTGATCTTCTCCTCGCCTCCCATCCTTTCTAGCAATGCAGTACTCGATGGTTGCAACCCCTCTTCCCTCCACCACAGATGCCGCTTTCTAGTCGCAGATGCGGCCTATCTGAGCGTCATCTCGCGATAGGAGGGCGGAAGTCACGCTTGTCCCGTCTGGGCCTTTGGCGTCTGCAAGAGAGTTTTCCCTGATTTCTATGCTCTCCGGTCGTTTCCGCCTCCCAGCGACCGTCCTTTGCAACTGCGCCACGTGAAACAGCGAAAAGCGACGACGCTGCTTAGTTTACAAAGATTAGCTCCAGGCTGAGCCCTAGAAGTGTCTGAAGTTCAAACAGAAATGCAGACTAAGAGTCGTAACTCTCCAAGCAAAGACCTTACACCATTCTGGCCAAATGGCTGTCCAGTCTCCTCTCAAAAGCCTCCACGGATGGAGCACTCCCAACTTTTAGAGGGAAGCTGTTCCAGTGATTAATTAGTTTCATGGACAGGAACTTTCCCCTTAATTCTCGGTTGGATCTTTTTTTGATAAGTCTCCCTTCCGTTGCTTCTTTTACTGCTCTCAGGCACTTTGGGGAATAGGTTGACCCCCCTCTTAATGCATCAGCCCCTCAAATACCGAAAGACTATCAGGCCACCCTTAGTCCTTCTCTGCATCAAATTAGACATACCCAGTTCCTCCAACGGCTCATCCGATGTTTTAACATCCAGTCTCTTTTTGTATCATGACCAAACCTGGATGCAGTATTTTAAGTGCAGCAATAATGCATTACGCTTCAAGTGATCTTGATATTATACTTCTGGTCATGCAGAGCAGGACTGCACTCACTTTTTCTGCTGCTGCATCGCATTGCTAGCTCATCCTTAGGTGATTGTCCACTGGGAGCCCTAGATCCCTCTCACAGATACTGCTGTTGGGATATATCCAACTTCTTCTATAGATGTGCGTTTGGTTTTTCATGCTTAAGTGTAAAACCTCATTTTTTTCACCACTGAATTGCATTTTGCTCTAAAGGGCCCAGTGTTCCAGGTTTGGCTATTCCCCCCTTCTCTTAATGACTTATGAAGATATTGAAGAGTACTAGGCCTTAGAGAGAGCCTTGGGGTACCCCGCTGCATGCTTCCCTCCACATATATTTAGTTCAGTGGTTCTCAACCTATGGGTCGCGACCCCATTTGGGGTCGATCGACCATTTCACGGGGGTCACCAAGCAAGGCTGTCTGCCATTTTTCCCCCCCTTTTCTGGCGGGTGCCTTACCTCCCTTGAGCTGGGCCAGCTGGTGGTCGGCCTGCTCCATCTATGCCGCTTGCCAGCTACACCTCGGCCGGCGCAGGGGGCGGAACCACGCATGTGCGGCGCACCCGGGTAGGGAAAGTCCTCGACTTACGACCGGTTGGGTAGTCCTCGACTTACGACCAGTTTAGTCCTCGACTTACGACTGGTTTAGTCCTCGACCTACGACCGGTTGGGGGGTCGCGGCATTAAAAAGGTTGATAACCACTGATTTAGTTCCATTGAAGATGACATGTTGAGTGCTGCTGGTCAGCCAGTTACCATTCCATCTGGTGCTGCTGCTATCATCTATCTCATATTTTTTTATCATACCAAGAACTATTCTCTTTTGTACTTGTTTGCATGTGGAGCCCCTAAATGATTGCCAAATTCATCCTATAAACATAATGAAATATGGTACAAACCTGGAAGCAGGCTACCATATTGGTCCCCATCCACACCTAGTCAGGAGATACAGGTCATCCTCGACTATTTGTTTAGTGACCGTTTGAAGTTACAATGGCCATGAAAAATGTGGCCGATGACCCTTTTTCATTCTTACAACTGTTGCAGCATCCCCCTGGTCATGTGATAAAATTCAGATATTTGGCAGCTGCCATGTATTTATGACAGTTGTAGGGTCACGTGATCCCCTTTTGCAGCCTTCTGACAAGCAAAAATAATGGGGAAGCCACATTCACTTAACAACTGTGCTAAAAACATCATAAAATGGGGCAAAACTCACTCACTTAACAACTATCTTGCTTAGCAATGGAAATTTTGGCTCAGTTGTGGTTTTATATGAAGGACTCCCTGTAATAACTTTTTGTCTTCATTCTTGCCGAGCCTAAATCTCCCTAGAGGGCAGAATTGCTCAGAGCAGCCTTCCCAGTTTCCAGAGGAGTTAGATCAGGGGTGTCAAAACTCAATTTCATTGAGGGCGGTATCAGCATTGTGGTTGCCCTGGGGGGGGGGTGACCTACTGGGTGGGCGTGGACAGAGTGGGTGTGGCCTATTGGGTGGGCATGGCCAGCTCTACATTGTTTGCATCAAGGGTGTCTGTGGGGGCCTGGGCAGGTGTGGGACCGATCTGAGGGTCTCTGGCAGAAGGGGATGGGACCAGGGCAAGTGCCAAGGCATGGTCCACTGGAGGTGCCTCACTGTTCCTCTCAGGCCATTTGGGGGGGGGGGGAAAGGTGGTGCTGACTGCCAGCACCCCTGGGCAGCAAACGTCAAATGCCCAACCTGGCCCTCGAGCGCCTGCGGCACCAAGCCCAGCCCCACTATCCCAAGGGGGTGCCCAGCTGCAGCACAAAATTGTACATTGGCTCCCAGCTGGCCTGGGCCAGGGCCAAGGCAGCGGGGGCCATTCCCTCACTATTTCCAGGATAGCTTCGTGGACCACATGAAACCACTTCGCGGGCCGCATCCAGCCCCCGGGCCTTGTGTTTGACATGTCTGAGTTAGATTATTCCCAGGAAAACGCCTAGGGCAAAACCCTTGGATGGGCGAGTTAGCAGAAAGCCGAGGTAAAGATTCCTGCGCTTTCTTAGGGGTGACTCTCAGTGGATTCCTGCTTTCCTGCTTAGGCCTAGGCCTGGTAGGATTGGCCAGAGTTGCACAGATGGCTTAGCAGGTAAGGCGGGACTGGAACTGAGCATTTCCCAGTCTCTACCCTGCTGCCTTTACCAGTACACCCAGCTGGATCTTCTTCCTCCCCACAGAATCCACCCATTTGACCTCTTCCTGCTGCTCCAACAGCAAATTCAAGGCTGCAGCTTTCAAGATCCAGTCCAACCTCTTTGCAATGGGCTCCCCCTTACTCTCCAGATAACGGATCTTTTTCATCTTTCAATCTGAGCTTTAGACTTTTCTGTTCAGGAAATGGAGGGTTCCTCTGATTGGGGACTGGTGGCTTCTGGTCTGGCCCTGTGTATCAGCTCCTCTGCCTTTGGGGTTGTCTTTTATTTCGGTCAGTTTTCTTAGCCACATGTTAGTACGTTTTGTGGGGTCTATTATTATTGTAAAAATAGTTTTTTGGGGGGGAGCTGTTATTCTGCTAGTTTCCTTGTGTCAGTTTTAATGTGTCTACTTTGTATATTGAAATTCAATTAGTATTTATTTCTGCTCTGCACTTAATTCAATCAATCAATCAGAATAGAGCTGGAAGGGACATTAGAGGTCTTCTAGTCCAATCCCCTGCTCAAGCAATCAGAATGTACCATTTTAGGTAGGTGGCTGTCTACTCTTTTCTTAAAACCCTCCAGTGATGGAAGCACCTGCAACCCTGTTTGAGGAATTCCACAAGTTCTATAAAAGGAAACATCCAGAAACCTCTGCTGATAATCAGAAACAAGTCATTAGCCTTTATGAAGTTAACAATTTCCATATTTTTTCTCTACACCTACAGTTATAGTTAAGCAAAGCAGGCTCCCAACCATAATTGGTAGGTGCCATTACAATTGTATCCCAAGGACTAAATCTACACTAGCCGAGGAATTTCACAACTTCTGCAAACAGAAACATCCAGAAACTACTGCTGATAATCAGAAATAGGTAGTTAGTCTATATCAAACTAATATTTTCTAATCCTGAGATGTGTTGACTAAAAAGAATCAAGCCAGAATTGAAGTAGTCAATTTCTCACCTATACTCTCAATGGAAAATCAGAAATGAAATTCAAGATTTCTTTAAACTCCTCATTGTTTGCTTCATGTGCACGTCCTTGTGTACAATAAGAGATGATTTACACCTGAAGAATCGTTCACAAATTGAACATTTCAAATGTTTCTCCCCTGTGGGATACATGATATATAAGGTTAGACCTAATACTGAAATCTTTTCCAAAATCTGGACACTTTTACGGTTTCTCTCCTGTATGCGTCCTCTGGTGTCTCACCAGGTTGGAATTCTGACTGAAACCTTTCCCACAATCATGACATTTAAAGGGTTTCTCTCCTGTGTGAGTCCTCTGATGCGTCACCAGGTTGAAATTTACACTGAATCCTTTCCCACAAACTGGACACTCATATGGTTTCTCTCCTGTGTGACTCCTCAGATGTATCACCAGGCTGGAATTGTTTATGAAAAATTTCCCACAATCAGGACATTCAAACTCCCCTGTGTGAGTCCTCTGGTGTTTCACAAGTCTGGAATTCTCACTGAAACTTTTCCCACAATCAGGACACTCAAAGGGTTTCTCTCCTGTGTGAGTCCTCTGGTGTATCACCATGTGGGAATTCTGATAGAATCTTTTCCCACAAATTGGACACTCATATGGTTTCTCTCCTGTGTGACTCCTCAGATGTATCACCAGGCTGGAATTGTTTATGAAAGATTTCCCACAATCAGGACATTCCAAGAGTTTCAATCCTTTGTGAATCCTCTGGTGTTTCACCAGGTGGGAATTTGCAATGAAACTTTCCCCACAATCCAAACATTCAAAGGTCTTCTCTCCTTTGTGAGTCCTCTCATGTATCCGCAGGCAGGAATTCTGACTGAAACATTTCCCACACTCTGGACACTCATAAGGTTTCTCTCCTGTGTGAACCCTCTGGTGTTTCACAAGGCTGGAATTCTGACTGAAACTTTTCCCACAATCAGGACACTCATATGGTTTCTCTCCTGTGTGAATCCTCAGATGTATCACCAGTCTGGAATTGTTTATGAAAGATTTCCCACATTCAGGACATTCAAAGGGTTTCAATCCTTTGTGAGTCCTCAGATGTATCACCAGGCTGGAATTGTTTATGAAAGATTTCCCACAATCAGGACATTCAAAAGGTTTCAATCCCTTGTGAATCCTCTGGTGGTTCACCAGTTGGGAATTTGCAACGAAACCTTCCCCACAATCAGGACATTCAAAGGGTTTCTCTCCTGTGTGAGACCTCAGATGTATCACCAGGGTGAAATTGTGTCTGAAAGATTTCCCACAATCAGGACATTCAAAGGGTTTGTCTCCTGTGTGAGTCCTCTGATGTCTCACCAGGTTGCAACTGCGACTGCAACGTTTCCCACAAACTGTACACTCATATGGTTTCTCTCCTGTGTGAGTCCTCTGATGTATCACCAAGCTGGGATTGTTTATGAAATATTTCCCACAATCAGGACATTCAAAAGGTTTCAATCCTTTGTGCATCCTCTGGTGTATCATCAGACTGGAACTGCGGCTGTAATATTTCCCACAATCCGAACATTCAAAGGGTTTCTCTCCTGTGTGAGTCCTCTGATGTATCACCAGGTTGGAATTGTGTCTGAAAGATTTCCCACAATCAGGACATTCAAAGGGTTTCTCTCCTGTGTGAGTCCTTTGATGTATCACCAGGGTGGAATTGTGTCTGAAAGATATCCCACAATCAGGACATTTAAAGGGTTTCAATCCTTTGTGCATCTTCTGATGTATCACCAGTTTGGAACTGCAACTGAAACCTTTCCCACACTCAGCAGATTCAAAGGGTTTCTCTCCGGTGTGAGGCATCTGGTGTTTCATCAGGTAGTAATTTACAGCGAAACGTTTCTCACAAACTGGACACTCCTGTGGTTTCTCTCCTGTGTGAATTACTTTGCTTGGTAAAGCATTTACTACATTGGGAGCACTTATAGGGCATCTGTCCTGTGTGGGGCGCCAGTAGGAAATACCGTGCTTGTTACCTATAAATAAAAGTAAAAAAATAAAAATTCCAGAAAAAATTAGTGGCAGTTTCAGTCTGATATTGTTGTCAAGAAAACAGCAAGTCCACAAGAGAATAAGGAGAGTCGAAAGGGACCTCGAAGGCCTTCTAGTCTAATCCCCTGGTTAGGTAGGAACCTACATTATTCTGGACAAATGGCTGTCCAATCTCTTCTTAAAACCTCCAGTGATGAAACACCCACAAGGTCTGGAGGCAAGCTGTTTCATTCATTGTTCTCACTGACAGGAACTTTCTCCCAATTCTAGTCTCCATCTGTTACTTCATGTTCTGCTCTCTGACACTTTGGCGCACAAGTCAATCCCTTCTTCTATGTGACAGCCCCTCCAATTTTGAAACACAATTCATCTAAACACAAACTCTCCATGTGCCATTTTAGTCCATTATTCTTCTCTATGACACTTTGGCCCACAGGTCAATCCCCTCTTCTATGTGACAGCCCCTAATTTTGAAGGAGTGCCATCATCTAAACACAAACCCATTGGCCAAGCCCACCTGGGCGCCTCTCGGGTCTCCCTCCCCCGCCTTCCAGACGCCCCTGGCCTCCTCCTAGCAGGGTCCCCGCCCTCGCCTCCAGCCACGCTCCCTCTGAGCCCAGAGCTCCCCCGGCCTCTTCCCCTCCCTCCCCTCCAGGCACTGGGAGGCTGATCCTCCCCCCCCAGCAGCCACAGGGGAACGTGGGGGGGGGNTCATATGGTTTCTCTCCTGTGTGACTCCTCAGATGTATCACCAGGCTGGAATTGTTTATGAAAGATTTCCCACAATCAGGACATTCCAAGAGTTTCAATCCTTTGTGAATCCTCTGGTGTTTCACCAGGTGGGAATTTGCAATGAAACTTTCCCCACAATCCAAACATTCAAAGGTCTTCTCTCCTTTGTGAGTCCTCTGATGTATCCGCAGGCAGGAATTCTGACTGAAACATTTCCCACACTCTGGACACTCATAAGGTTTCTCTCCTGTGTGAACCCTCTGGTGTTTCACAAGGCTGGAATTCTGACTGAAACTTTTCCCACAATCAGGACACTCATATGGTTTCTCTCCTGTGTGAATCCTCAGATGTATCACCAGTCTGGAATTGTTTATGAAAGATTTCCCACATTCAGGACATTCAAAGGGTTTCAATCCTTTGTGAGTCCTCAGATGTATCACCAGGCTGGAATTGTTTATGAAAGATTTCCCACAATCAGGACATTCAAAAGGTTTCAATCCCTTGTGAGTCCTCTGGTGGTTCACCAGTTGGGAATTTGCAACGAAACCTTCCCCACAATCAGTACATTCAAAGGGTTTCTCTCCTGTGTGAGACCTCAGATGTATCACCAGGGTGAAATTGTGTCTGAAAGATTTCCCACAATCAGGACATTCAAAGGGTTTGTCTCCTGTGTGAGTCCTCTGATGTCTCACCAGGTTGCAACTGCGACTGCAACGTTTCCCACAAACTGTACACTCATATGGTTTCTCTCCTGTGTGAGTCCTCTGATGTATCACCAAGCTGGGATTGTTTATGAAATATTTCCCACAATCAGGACATTCAAAAGGTTTCAATCCTTTGTGCATCCTCTGGTGTATCATCAGACTGGAACTGCGGCTGTAATATTTCCCACAATCCAAACATTCAAAGGGTTTCTCTCCTGTGTGAGTCCTCTGATGTATCAACAGGTTGGAATTGTGTCTGAAAGATTTCCCACAATCAGGACATTCAAAGGGTTTCTCTCCTGTGTGAGTCCTCTGATGTATCACCAGGGTGGAATTGTGTCTGAAAGATATCCCACAATCAGGACATTTAAAGGGTTTCAATCCTTTGTGCATCTTCTGATGTATCACCAGTTTGGAACTGCAACTGAAACCTTTCCCACACTCAGCACATTCAAAGGGTTTCTCTCCGGTGTGAGGCATCTGGTGTTTCACCAGGTAGTAATTTACAGCGAAACGTTTCTCAGAAACTGGACACTCCTATGTTTTCTCTCCTGTGTGAATTACTTTGCTTGGTAAAGCATTTACTACATTGGGAGCACTTATAGGGCATCTGTCCTGTGTGGGGCGCCAGTAGGAAATACCGTGCTTGTTACCTATAAATAAAAGTAAAAAAATAAAAATCCCAGAAAAAATTAGTGGCAGTTTCAGTCTGATATTGTTGTCAAGAAAACAGCAAGTCCACAAGAGAATAAGGAGAGTCGAAAGGGACCTTGAAGGCCTTCTAGTCTAATCCCCTGGTTAGGTAGGAACCTACATTATTCTGGACAAATGGCTGTCCAATCTCTTCTTAAAACCTCCAGTGATGAAACACCCAGAAGGTCTGGAGGCAAGCTGTTTCATTCATTGTTCTCACTGACAGGAACTTTCTCCCAATTCTAGTCTCCATCTGTTACTTCATGTTCTGCTCTCCGACACTTTGGCGCGCAAGTCAATCCCTTCTTCTATGTGACAGCCCCTCCAATTTTGAAACACAATTCATCTAAACACAAACTCTCCATGTGCCATTTTAGTCCATTATTCTTCTCTATGACACTTTGGCCCACAGGTCAATCCCCTCTTCTATGTGACAGCCCCTAATTTTGAAGGAGTGCCATCATCTAAACACAAACCCATCGGCCAAGCCCACCTGGACGCCTCTCGGGTCTCCCCCACCCGCCTTCCAGACGCCCCTGGCCTCCTCCTAGCAGGGTCCCCGCCCTCGCCTCCAGCCACGCTCCCCCGGCCTCTTCCCCTCCCTCCCCTCCAGGCACTGGGAGGCTGATCCTCCCCCCCCAGCAGCCACAGGGGAACGTGGGGGGGAGCCGGGCTGCGCCCAGAGGAGGGGCTGCGGGGCAGGAGGGGGGCTGCTCCTCTGCAGGCCTTAAGCGAGGCGCTCTGGGTCGTGGAAGGCAATGTCACGTGACTGCGACTC
>NW_015389229.1:110489-114847 GCF_001527695.2 Protobothrops mucrosquamatus
GGGGGGGGGGGAGGAAAGCGACACGGGGGAGGGGGAGGAAGGCAACGCCGCGTACCACCAGTTGAAAAGCCCTGTTCTAGTCCAGCCCCCTGCTTAAGCAGGAGAACCTATACTAGTGATGGCAAACCTTTTAGAGACCGAGGGCCCAAACTGCAACCAAAACCCCACTTATGTATCGTCGGGTGCCGATTGGGCGTGGCCCATTGGGTAGGAATGGCTGCAGTGGTAACGGTAGACTGGGTTGGACTAAAAAGTTCGATCAATCAATTCCAACTTTGCGAGATCTTTTTTTTCCCATGAGAAGTTAAAATTGATTGATTGAACCTTTTTTTTTTTTTGCACATGGCGGCGGAGGCCTAAAGCGAAAAGGTTTTATAAAACCAAACTGAAGGCCTTGGACGACGGCGTGCGTGCCCACAGAGAGGGCTCTGCGTGCCACCTGTGGCACGTGTTCCATAGGTTCTCCACCACGGACCTATACCATTTCACTGTCTAGTATCTTCTTAAAAACCTCCAGTGATGGAGCACCCACGATTTCTGAAGGCAGGCTGTTCCTCTTGATAGAAGTGAATGAAAGGTCTTCAAAATTTAATATTGAAAGAAACATTTAAAATAGAATCTGCTGTACAATGGAAACGTACTGAAATAGACAAACAAGCTTACCAAAGAAACTACAATGGGGAATGAGGAGGGATGTGGCGGCCCTGACAGGGTTATATAAAGAAGGAATAGTTTGGATTGGAACTTTGGAGAGAACCAAGCTTTGATAGTTTCTCTCCTCGCTTATTGCAATAAATGAAATAAAAGGCCTTGGCTGGTTATTGGTCAGGTGAGCTTCCCTCTGGTCATGAAGGAAAGTAGCCAGGAGCACATAACACTCTGGTTGATTGTCCTCACCGTTAGGAAATTTCTCCTTAATTCCAGGTTGCTTCTCCCTTTGATCAGTTTCCAACCATTGTTTCTTGTCCTGCCCTCTGGTGCTTTGGAGAATAATTTGACCCCGTCTTCTTTATGACAGCCTCCCAAATACTGTGGGGGAGAGGCCAGGGATACCATGGGGGACATACCTGTGGGGACCGTGGGGCGGGAGAAAAGCCTGGTGGGGCCCTGTAAGGGAGGAAAAGCTCTGGGGGAACCAAGGGTTGGGAAGCAGAGCACAGGGTGTCTTGTGAATGGGGGAGGCCCAGGGATCCCTGGGGGGGGGAGAGAGGCAAGTCTAGGCCTTCCCTGAACAGTGGGGTTGCTAGTGCTCCACTTAGCGAGTTGCACATCTGTTTAATGGCTGCATCATGGAATGTGGGGGTAATTAACCAAACCAGTCTCACTTCATGGCTTTTGCAATGTACAGCCGTAACTGACAGGCCCCATTACAGTTGTAACTTGAGGACTACTGGTATGCTGGCTGGGAAAATGTAGGGATCAAAATCTGGAGCACAATTGGGTATTATGGACAATTTGGACCAAAAAGAAATGAAACTGATGTTGTATTGTATAACAGCAGCAAGGACCTTAGTCGCTCAAAATTGGGAAAAAAAAGACGTTACCAACTATGGATGATTGGAGACAGAAAGTATCATATTTTGCAGAGATGGCAAAAATATCCGCGTACCTGAAGGATCATTCTCCGGAAAAATTTATCTCAATGTGGAGAAGATGGATAGATTATATTCAGAGAAAGTATGAATTGAAAAATTACTATGTAGCTTTTGATTAAAAATTTTGAACAAAAATATGTATATTAAATATTGATATATTTAAAAAAATTTGTATGTATTTTAATGTTATTTTAGAGTCATAGCAAGTTTATACTAGTGTGTAGTAATAANACTTAATTCAATCAATCAATCAGAATAGAGCTGGAAGAGACATTAGAAGTCTTCTAGTCCAATCCCCTGCTCAAGCAATCAGAATATACCATTTTAGGTAGGTGGCTGTCTACTCTTTTTTTAAAACCCTCCAGTGATGGAAGCACCTGCAACTTCTGGAGGGAAGCTGTTCCACTGGTTCATTGTCCTCACTGTTGGGAAGTTTCTCCTTAATTCCAAGTTCCTTCTCCCCTTGATTAGTTTCCTTTCTGCGAATAGAATTAGATGTTCCCCAAGGATAAAATGAAATTAATCACAGGAGGCATCAGATGCCAGAAAGAAACTCTACATCACAATGCCAGCCTTATTGAGGGAAATGCATGGAAGCTCCTTTCCTAACTGCTATCAAGAGTTGCAGTCAGGTTTTCAGAGATTTCAAATGGAGAGGGATCCTGACAATCAAGGGGAGGAGGCCCCAAGGGACAGTTTCTCCTTCTTGTTTGATTGGCAGCAACACATTTAATTGTTTAGTGCTGAAGGAGGTTTCAAGCAGCTGTTACGTATTTTCATCTCTGTACCTGTTGGCACCTCTATTTGGTCACCAATTGACTCTGCAGAGAAACTGCCTACTGTGTGTAGCTTGTAGTGTGACAAAGACAAGGTTTGGGAGAAGCACCCGACCCTCAGGATTTCTGTCAGCAGTTTGCTCAGAAACTTTACTGTTGCAAAATATGACTTTAAAGGAAAAATAAGACGAAGAGGGGAAAAACAGAATGGCTCCTTTACAAATGTAGTAAGGACGGAGGGCCGGCCTGCTGCATGGCGTGAGGGGGAGAAGAGAGGAGAAAAGGAAAGGGAGACAGGGAGAGCAGTGGAGAAGGAAGCAAAGCAAGCAGAGGCCTGAGGAGAGGGGAGGGGAGGGTTTATCAGCCTGCCCTGCCCACACCTGCTGTGTGGGGCTGCATGTGAGGAGGGAGAGGCCTGAGGAAGAGGAAGAGGAAGAGAGAAGGGGAGGAAAAAAGATGAAGCCGATCCAGAGAGAGAGCGAAGCTGAGTAAGGGAGCCAGGCCTCTGACCTGAGGGGAGTTGAAAGGGAGAAGAAAGGGAGAAGAGCAGCTCCACAGAAGGACAGGGGAGGTGAACTGACCTGGACGAGGGACCAGAACAGGCTGAAGGCCAGGAGGAAGCACAGAGCGAGAGACTCTGAGAAATTGGACCAGTGATTGAGGGCCGGAAGACACCAACTGGCCAAGTGGAAAGGGACAAAGGGATCTGGACTCTTGTGGCCCTTTTGAGGGTAGCACTTCACAAACATATGTACAAAAGACCCATTAAAGAAGCAATCTTGAATAGAATAGAGCTGGAAGGGACCTTGGAGGTCTTCTAGTCTTCTAGTCCAGTTCAAACCCTCCTTTTCACCCATTGTACCACTTTTCGGATAAGGCAATATCCGAGTACCACCACTCGCAAACAAGGTATACAAAACTTGACCCCCCCCAAAAAAAGGAAAAAATGAGAAAGTACAGGTAGTCCTTGACTTACAACAATTCGCTTAGTGACTGTTTGAAATTACAAGCAAATTATGACCATTTTTCACACTTATGACTGTTGCAGCATCTTGGGATTTACATTCGGATGCTTGGCAACTGATTCATACTTACGACGTTCAGTGTCCCAGGGTCATGTGATCAATGGCCGGGGGGGGGGCATGGCCAGCTGAACACTCAGGTTGCAGGGTGCCTGTGAGGGGGAATCCGTTTGTCTCTGGTGTGGGGGGGATGTGACTGGGGCAGGTGCCTGCCTGCCTTCCCTCCCTTCCATTGTCCCTTCCTTCCTTCTTTCCTTCACCTTTGTCCCTTCCTTCTTCCCTCCCTTTCCCATTGTCCCTTCCTTCCTTCTTTCCTTCACCTCCCCCTTTGTCCCTTCCTCCTTCCCTCCCTTTCCCATTGTCCCTTCCTTCCTTCTTTCCTTCACCTCCCCTTGTCCCTTCCTCCTCTTTCCCATTGTCCCTTCCTTCCTTCTTTCCTTCCCCTCCCTTTCCCATAGTCCCTTCCTTCCTTCCTTCCCCTTTGTCCCTTCCCTCCCTTTCCCATTGTCCCTCCCTTCTTTCCTTCCTTCCTTTCCTTCCCCTCCCTCTTTCCCATTGTCCCTTCCTTCCTTCACCTCCCCTTGTCCCTTCCTCCTTCCCTCCCTTTCCCATTGTCCCTTCCTTCCTTCTTTCCTTCCCCTCCCTCTTTGTCCCTTCCTCCTTCCCTCCCTCTCTCCCTGTCAAGCCCCCGTGGGTTCGACATGAACTGGCGGGGGGAGGGGTCGAGGACGACATGCGGGGCAGCAAAGGAGACCAACAGGCAGCGCCGTTCTACCTGGCAGCGTGGATGCGTCCCGACCAACAGCTGAGCGGCTCCTACTCTTAGCTGCCGAACAGCTGATGGGCGGGAGGCCAAAGCAGGGAGCCTAGGGCCGATGGAGCGGCCTGAAGCTGAAAGGCTGTCTCTCGGCTGCCGAACAAGTCCGCTGGGAAGGAGCAGAGTGGGGGGGGGGGGGGGAAAGCGA
>NW_015389229.1:116310-146375 GCF_001527695.2 Protobothrops mucrosquamatus
ACAGAAAGTATCATATTTTGCAGAGATGGCAAAAATATCCGCGTACCTGAAGGATCATTCTCAGGAAAAATTTATCTCAATGTGGAGAAGATGGATAGATTATATTCAGAGAAAGTATGAATTGAAAAATTACTATGTAGCTTTTGATTAAAAATTTTGAACAAAAATATGTATATTAAATATTGATATATTTAAAAAATTTTGTATGTATTTTAATGTTATTTTAAAGTCATAGCAAGTTTATACTAGTGTGTAGTAATAATGAGTAGTTTTGAATAGATTTGGATTATTGTGTGTTTATTTCCTAGATTAGCTTTGGGTAGTCCTGGGGGGGGGGAGGGGGGAAAAGGGTAGGTTTGTATTATAGATTTATATGTATGATTTTTTAAGGAGGTGCCCGGTGATACCCCAACTGCACAAGACGGGATGGTTGAGTGAGGAAGGGAAGTAGGGAAGAGGGAGGAAGGAGGAGTGGTGGTAGAACAGGGAAGAGGAAGGAGTGTGTAAGTGGAAGAGGGTGGTGCAGGAGGGGGACACCGGACACGTCCGTGAATGTTTTGTTTAGTTTTATTCTCTTTGGTTGATATTGTGATAAAAGATTTATGTTTTTGTTTTTTAAATGAAAAATAATAAAAATTTATTTAAAAAAAAAAAAAAATCTGGAGCACAAGAAACAAGGCTGAAACTCCGTATGTTGGATTTTCATAATCAATATACAAAAAACACCACAAAAAATCAGTTTGAGCAATTCCACAAGTTCTATAAAAGGAAACATCCAGAAACGTCTGCTGATAATTAGAAACAGCTCGTTAGCCTTTATCAAGCTAACAATTTCCATTTTTTTCCCTCTACACCAGAAGTCTAATTCTAAGATGTATTGACTAAAAAGAATCAGGCCAGAATTTCTAAACACCCAACGGGAAATCAGAAATGAAATTCAAGTCTTATCTAAACTCATCAATGTTTGCCTCATGCGCACTTCCTTCTCTGCTCCCACAAAATAGGTTATAAAATTGAGCACATTGTGTGATGACCCATTAATGACCCTCTTGATTTACGACTGTAATTGCAAGCTAAATTACAGTTGTAAATCTAGGACAACCAAGAGTTTCCCCCAAAAGTGAGGTAGCCAGTGTTGATGAATGACTTGCACATTCACTTAACTGCTGCATCAGGAGCAGCAGGGACAGGGGTAGTAAAGCAAAGCAGGCTCCCAACCATAATTGGTAGGTGCCATTACAGTTGTATCCCAAGGACTAACTGTACACTAGCCGGGGAATTTCACAACTTCTGCAAACAGAAACATCCAGAAACTACTGCTGATAATCAGAAATGGGTAGTTAGTCTATATGAAACTAATATTTTCCATATTTCTTCGCTCCACCTTCAGGTCTAATCCTGAGATCTGTTGACTAAAAAGAATCAAGCCGGAACTGAAGTAGTCAATTTCTCACCTATACTCTCCCCTGTGTGATATATGATGTATAACGTTAGACCTAATACTGAAATCTTTTCCCACAACTGGACACTTTTATGGTTTCTCTCCTGCATGCGTCCTCTGGTGTTTCTCCAGGTTAGACCTTTTCTTGAAACCTTTCCCACAATCAGGACATTCAAAGGACTTTTCTCCTGTGTGAGTCCTCTGGTGTATCACCAGGTTGGAACTGTAGCTGTAACATTTCCCACACTGGACATTCAAAGGGTTTCTCTCCTGTGTGAGTCCTCTGGTGTTTTACTAGGTCGGAATTTCTAATAAAATGTTTCCCACAAAGTGGACACTCATATGGTTTCTCTCCTGTATGAGTCCTCTGGTGGTCCACCAGGTTGGAATTTCTAATAAAATGTTTCCCACAAAGTGGACACTCATACGGTTTCTCTCCTGTGTGAGTCCTCTGGTGTATCACCAGGTTGGAACTGTAGCTGTAACATTTCCCACAAAGTGCACACTCATACGGTTTCTCTCCTGTGTGAGTCCTCTGATGTGTCACCAGGTGGCAATTCTGACTGAAACTTTTCCCACAATCAGGACATTCAAAGGGTTTCTCTCCTGTGTGAGTCCTCTGGTGTATCACAAGGTTAGAACTTTTCTTGAAACTTTTCCCACATTCAGGACATTCAAAGGGTTTTTCTCCTGTGTGAGTCCTCTGGTGTATCACCAGGTTGGAACTGTAGCTGTAACATTTCCCACAATCAGGACATTTAAAGGGTTTCTCTCCTGTGTGAGTCTTCTTGTGTATCACCAGGCTGGAATTCTGACTGAAACCTTTCCCACAGATAGGACATTCAAAGGGTTTCTCTCCTGTGTGAGTTCTCTGGTGTGTCACCAGGTGGGAATTGTAACTGAAACATTTCCCACAATCAGAACATTCAAACAGTTTCTCTCCTGTGTGAGTCCTCTGGTGGTATACTAGGACGGATTTTTTAATAAAACGTTTCCCACAAACTGAACACTCATATGGTTTGTCTCCTGTATGAGTCCTCTGGTGGTTCACCAGGTTGGAATTCCAGCTGAAACATTTCCCACAAAGTGCACACTCATACGGTTTCTCTCCTGTGTGAGTCCTCTGGTGGCTCACCAGGCTGGAATTATTTATGAAAGATTTCCCACACTCAGGACATTCAAAGGGTTTCTCTCTGGTGTGAGTCATCTGGTGTTTCACAAGGCTGGAACTGACACTGAAACATTTCCCACAATCAGTACATTCAAAGGGTTTGTCTCCTGTGTGAGTCTTCTGGTGTATCACCAGGTTGGAATTATGACTGAAACCTTTCCCACAATCAGGACACTCAAAGGGTTTCTCTCCTGTGTGAGTCCTCTGATGTCTCACCAGGTTGTAATTCCGAGTGAAACGTTTCCCACAATCCGAACATTCAAAGGGTTTCTCTCCTGTGTGAGTCATCTGGTGTTTCACAAGTTAGTATTTTACATTTCTGAAGGAAATGGAAAATATTTTGATTTCTCGCTTGATTTGCTTTCCTTTTCAAAAGTTATTCTCACTTCTCCAGAGTGCTCTTATTGCCATCCTCTTTGTCTGTAAGATTCAAAGAAATGTGTAAGTTTGTTTATACAATGCTTGGAGATGTGAAAAAAGGAAAAAATATACATTTAAAAAGCAAACATACCAGAATGCTAACCTCTTACATTAATTATGATTCATCGGACATTCCAGAGATCCAACTTCAGATATCTGTTCAATCATGAAATTCCCCTGACTTGCATCAACCATAAATTTTAAGCACTGCTAAGGGTTATCATAAAATAAATCTGCAAGTCTGGGGTATAGAGTATACAATTGTAGATATATGGAAAAAGTAATATAAATGCACATACCTATAATTATATCTATGTGGAAAATTCATGTTTTCAGCCTGAAAAAGAAAAAAAGATTACTGTCAAACCTTCTGAGCTAATTTTAAGAGGTGTGGGGGCTTTAAATGATGAAATGATACCGAAAGCCTCTGCAAGATTTGAACATGGAACTCCTCGACCACAAATAAGGGGAAAAACTACGGTACTCTCCACAATACTTCTGCTGACATCACAATTGAAGTACTCCTCACTTAATGACTGCCATTGGGACTGACATCTGTGTCATTAAGCTGCCCGATCATTAAGCATGATGTTAGCATGATAGTGTCAACTTACATCTGTTCCTCTGGACTTGCTAAGCAAATCACCATGGATCGTTAAAGGGAATTTCACATGACTGTGGCTTGCAATTTCCTGCCGATATACCCATTGATTTTGCTTGTAAGAAGCTAGCTGGGAAGGTCACAGATGGGGATGATGAATGTGGGATACTGCAGCCACCATAAACTTGCAACAATTGGCAGCATCCGAATTGGTGCAACTCCCTTTTCCTGCATTTTCATAATCATAGGCCCAGTGAAGAAGTGGTAAATGAGGACTACTTATACAATTGAACATCCTGAAAGGTCTTCCATAGCTATTCTTTCAGAAGTGCTGGCTTAAGCACAGTTGAACCTCGTTAATACACGTATGGGGCGCCAGTAGGAAATACCATGCTTGTTACCTATAAATAAAAGTAAAAAAATAAAAATCCCAGAAAAAATTAGTGGCAGTTTCAGTCTGACATTGTTGCCAAGAAAACAGCAGGTCCGTAAGAGAATAAGGAGAGTAGAAAGGAACCTCGGAGGTCTTCTAGTCCAAACTCCTGCTTAGGTAGGAAACCTGTATCATTCTGGACAAATGGCTGTCCAATCTCTTCTTAAAAACCTCCAGTGATGAAACACCCACAATGTCTGGAGGCAAGCTGTTTCATTAATTGTTCTCACTGACAGGAACTTTCTCCTAATTCTAGTCTCCATCTGTTACTTCATGTTCTGCACGGGTCAATCCCCTCTTCTATGTGACAGCCCCTCCAATTTTGAAACACAATTCATCTAAACACAAACTATCCATGCGCCATTTTAGTCCAACAACTGAAGCCTCTGCAGCCCAACCAATAAACTGGCTCTTGTGCAGACCAGTCTCTGTTCCAACAAATGCCCTGCAGGCAGTTATTAGAGCTCCCAGGCCTGTCCCTTGACCGGAAATTCTGTTATCTTTCGGAATATTATCACATAACCCCCTTGATCTCTTTCAAAAGCTGTTTGTAAAAAACTGTGAACAGCTTCTTTTTTCACAATTCATAAAAAACTAAAATTAATATTGAAAGACTCTGCAGACAAGGCTGTTCACTTACATGGGCAAAGAGAAACAGGGATGCATCAGTCACCAGAGAGGGAATCTGGGCATGTAAGAGAGGCAGATTCAGGTGCTGCATCTCAAAGGAAACCCACCTGGACAGGGCTGCCCATTGGCCAAGCCCACCTGGGCGCCTCTTGGGTCTCCCTAACCCGCCTTCCAGATGCCCTTGACCTCCTCCTAGCAGGGTCCCCGCCCTCGCCTCAACTGCTCTAGTATGCATAACCAAGGCTGGATGTGCCCTGAGAGGGATATTCTCAGAGATGTGTCCACTTGTGTACCGAGTTTAACATTAGCCTAAGCCAGTGGTGGTGAACCTATGGCACGGGTGCCAGAGGCGGCACTCAGAACCTTCTCTGTGGGCACGCGTGCCGTCGCCCAGTCCTAGGCCTTCAGCTGGGTTTTATAAAACCTTTTCGCTTTAGGCCTCTGCCCCCGTATGCAAAAAAAAAAAAAGGTTCAATCAATCAATCAATTTCAACTTCTTGCGCGGGGGGGGGNGCCAGTGGTGGTGAACCTATGGCACGGGTGCCAGAGGCGGCACTCAGAACCTTCTCTGTGGGCACGCGTGCCGTCGCCCAGTCCTAGGCCTTCAGCTGGGTTTTATAAAACCTTTTCGCTTTAGGCCTCTGCCCCCGTATGCAAAAAAAAAAAAAGGTTCAATCAATCAATCAATTTCAACTTCTTGCGCGGGGGGGGGAGAGATCTTGCAAAGTTGGAATTGATTGATTGAACTTTTTAGTCCCACCCAGTCTGCCGTTGCCACCACAGCCACGACCACCCAATTGACAACACCCAGCCAATGGTCACACCCACCCGGCACCCAACATGCATAATTGATTTTGGGCACTCGGTCTCTAAAAGGTTTGCCATCGCTGCTTTATACAATGCTTGCAGATGTGAAAAAAAGGAAAAAAATATACATTACATTTAAAAAGCAAACATGCCACGATGCTAACCTCTTACATTAATTATGATTTATCGGACATTCCAGAGATTGAAATATCCCTTAAATCATGAAATTCCCTTGACTTGCATAAACCATAAACTGTAAGCGCTGCTATGGGCTATCATAAAACATATCTGGAAGTCTGGGGTATAGATTATACAATTGCAGATATATGGAAAGAGTAATATAATATATCCAGAAGCGATGAATGCTCCAACACTGGAAGTTTTTAAGAAGAGACTGGACAGCCATTTGTCTGAAATGGTGTAGGGTTGCTGCCTGAGCAGGGGGTTGGACTCGATGACCTCCAAGGTCCCTTCCAACATCATCATCATCATTATTATTATTATTATTATTATTATTATTACATACCTATAATTATATCTATGTGGAAAATTCATGTTTTCAGCCTGAAAAAGAAAAAAAGATTACTGTCAAACCTTCTGAGCTAATTTTAAGAGGTGTGGGGGCTTTAAATGATGAAATGATACCGAAAGCCTCTGCAAGATTTGCACAAGGAACTCCTCGACCACAAATAAGGCCTGTCCCTTGACCGGAAATTCTGTTATCTTTCTGAATATTATCACACAACCCCCTTCATCTCTTTCAAAAGCTGTTTGTAAAAAAACTGTGAAGAGCTTCTTTTTCAGGGTAGATTATTCAGACTTTAAAAGAACTAAATATTTAAATTGAAAACCTCCGCAGACAGGGCTGTTCCCTGACATGGGCAGAGAGAAACAGGGACGCAGCAGTCACCAGAGAGGGAATCTGGGCAGGTAAGAGAGGCAGATTCAGGAGCTCCATCCCAAAGGAAGCCCACCTGGACAGGGCTGCCCATCGGCCAAGCCCACCTGGAGGCCTCTCGGGTCTCCCTCCCCCGCCTTCCAGACGCCCCCGGCCTCCTCCTAGCAGGGTCCCCGCCCTCGCCTCCAGCCACGCTCCCTCTGAGCCCAGAGCTCCCCCGGCCTCTTCCCCTCCCTCCCCTCCAGGCACTGGGAGGCTGATCCTCCCCCCCCAGCAGCCACAGGGGAACGTGGGGGGGGGGGGAGCCGGGCTGCGCCCAGAGGAGGGGCTGCGGGGCAGGAGGGGGGCTGCTCCTCTGCAGGCCTTAAGCGAGGCGCTCTGGGTCGTGGAAGGCAATGTCACGTGACTGCGACTCGCAACCTCTTGCCAGCCTCTCCAGGGATTCTGCTCAGGAGAAGCTGGCTGGGAAAGGCACAACCGGGGATCACGAGGGTGGGATGCTGCGACCGTCACGGATGTACAGCGGTGGGCAACGTGCGAACCGACCAGCCCGATTTGCTCCCGGCTTCTCCTCCGACCCGCCCTCGACTCACCTTCCAGCTGCTGCTTCGACCCTGGGAAGAGCACGAAAGCCTCCCCCCCCCGCACGCCTCCTTCCTCCCCTGAGCGATCCGGAAGAGGAAGTTGCTCTGACCTTCTCCTCCCCTCCCATCCTTTCTAGCAATGCAGTACTCGATGGTTGCAGCTCCTCTTCCCTCCACCACAGATGCCGCTTTCTACTCGCAGATGCTGCCTATCTGACCGTCATCTCGCGATAGGAGGGCGGAAGTCACGCTTGTCCCGTCTGGGCCTTTGGCGTCTGCAAGAGAGTTTTCGCTGATTTCTATGCTCTCCGGTCGTTTCCGCCTCCCAGCGACCGTCCTTTGCAACTGCGCCATGTGAAACAGCGAAAAGCGACGACGCTGCTTAGTTTACAAAGATTAGCTCCATGCTGAGCCCTAGAAGTGTCTGAAGTTCAAACAGAAATGCAGACTAAGAGTCGTAACTCTCCAAGCAAAGACCTTACTTACACCATTCTGGACAAATGGCTGTCCAGTCTCCTCTCAAAAGCCTCCACGGATGGAGCACTCCCAACTTNGTGAAACAGCGAAAAGCGACGACGCTGCTTAGTTTACAAAGATTAGCTCCATGCTGAGCCCTAGAAGTGTCTGAAGTTCAAACAGAAATGCAGACTAAGAGTCGTAACTCTCCAAGCAAAGACCTTACTTACACCATTCTGGACAAATGGCTGTCCAGTCTCCTCTCAAAAGCCTCCACGGATGGAGCACTCCCAACTTTTAGAGGGAAGCTGTTCCACTGATTAATTAGTTTCATGGACAGGAACTTTCCCCTTAATTCTCGGTTGGATCTTTTTTTGATAAGTCTCCCTTCAATTGCTTCTTTTACTGCTCTCAGGCACTTTGGGGAATAGGTTGACCCCCCTCTTAATGCATCAGCCCCTCAAATACCGAAAGACTATTAGGCCACCCTTAGTCCTTCTCTGTGTCAAATTAGACATATCCAGTTCCTCCAACCGCTCATCTGATGTTTTAGCATCTAGTCCCCTAAATATCTTTGTTGCTCTTTTCTGCACTCTTTCTAGAGCAGGGGTTTCTCAATCTTGACAATTTTAAGGCATGTGGACTTCAACTCCCAGAATTCCACAGCCAGCAATGCTGGCTGTGGAATTCTGGGAGTTGAAGTCCACATGCCCTAAAATTGTCAAGGTTGAGAAACACTGTGACTAGAGTCTCAACATCTTTTTGTATCGTGACCAAACCTGGATGCAGTATTTTAAGTGCAGCAGTAATTCATTATTAACGCTTCATGTGATCTTGAAATTATAATGGCCATGAAAAACATGATCTATGACCATTTTTCATTCTTACAACTGTTGCAGCATCCCTATGGTCATGTGATAAAATTCAGATGTTTGGCAGCTGCCATGTATTTATGACAGTTGTAGGGTCACGTGATCACCTTATGCAACCTTCTGACAAGGAAAAATAATGGGGAAGCCAGATTCACTTAACAACTGTGCGAAAAACATCATAAAATGGGGCAAAAGTCACTCAACAACTATCTTGCTTAGCAATGGAAATTTTGGGCTCAGTTGTGGTTGTATGTGAAGGACTCCCTGTAATATCTTTTTGTCTTCATTCTTGCAGAGCCTAAATCTCCCTAGAGGGCAGAATTGTTCTGAGCAGACTTCCCAATTTCCAGAGGAATTAGATTATTCCCAGGCAGGCACCATGGGCAAAACCCTTGGATGATGCGAGTTAGCAGAAAGATTTTTGCGCTTTATGACTGATATTCCTGTGGCTCCAAAGGATTTAGAACAGGGCAGCACCATCAGGTGAGAAGCTATAGGAGGGCCATCTTCACTCCTGCCGGCCAGGTCTGCATCCAACAGCACCCACCATGAAGCTTCATTCCTGAAGGAGGAAATTTTACATCTGCCATGTAAATTTCCTTGCACAGAAGCCTCCATTAGGTCACAAAAAGGGAAAAATATGCAGCAGGGCCTAGAAAACGGGACCTAAGAAAGAGGGGCCGATTGTCTATATATGGTAGAAGAAATGTTTCCAAACTACATTTTTAAAAAGAAAAGAAAAAGGAAGAATGGAATATCCTGCCAAAGCGCATGGCTGACTGATCACCAGGCTAAACTTTTTAGAGGGACACCCTGCACTGCCATTTTTCATGCAGGTCTAATAAGGTATGGATGGTGATAGTGGCCATTTCAGCTACTGGCTCCGAACTCTTGTTGCATGGAGGAATCTGAACTCATGATGATATAACAAGGTAAATGTCCCCCAGACAGACTGCCTACCTCCCAAGATGTAGTTTTTGCCTCTCAATGTTCCATAACTCCTGGAAGGAGTCTTCATGACTAAGCTAATACTGAATTAAAACTCACAGCTTTCCATCCAGCGCCCTCCTGATATTTGTTTTTGGTGCCTTGAAGTCCGTCAAGTCAAATCAAGTGGTTTCCTTGTTTGACAAATGCACTGGGGAAAGCAGGGACAGCGAGGTCATTAGGTACTTCATTTAACATACTTCTCGCGTTGTGACATGAATGGGCAGGATTCATTAATATCGTACGTCAAGGACTACGTGTAGTTTCCATCCATTGCTTCTTATTCTGCCTTCAAGTGCTTTGGAGAATAGGTTGATCCCCTCTTCTTTGTGGCAGCCCCTCAAATATTGGAAGACTGCTATCATGTCACCTTTAATCCTTCTTTACATTAAACTAGACCAGGGGTGGGCAACCTTGGCTCTTGAAGTCTTCTGGGACTTCAACTCCCAGAATTCCTGAGCCAGCATGGCTCAGCTTGGAAACCTCTCCCTTTCCCCTCAGCATGGCTGGCTCAGGAATTCTGGGAGTTGAAGTCCACGAGTCATAAAAGAGCCAAGGTTGCCTATCCCTGAACTAGAGCTAATCAATTCCTGCAACCATTCTTCATGTGTTTTAGCCCTCTGTCCTCTAGTCATCTGTGTTGGTCTTTTCTGGACACTTTTTCTAGAGTTTCAACAACTTTTATATCATGGTCACAAAAACGATGCAGTGTACCAAGTGTAATCTTACTAAGGTTGTATAAAGCGATGCTAATATTTCATATTAATTGAGCGAAATAGAGAGGAAATTTTTAAGGAGCTAATCTGAACTTTGTATGTATGACTTTGTTTTTGGATAATTGATTACCCCATCACCACGTTGTTTCCTAAGCACCTTGACATAAAAACTGAAAAAAATCAATAAAACTTGTTTCAAAAAAAAAAAAAAAAAAGGAAACATAGTGGTTGTTAAACACGTTTTGTCAGAAGTAAACACCAATTTCCAGGAAAAATGTCATAAATTGGGGTCAAAATTATAGGGTGCTGCTAACAGCTGTGAATGCAAGCCAGTTGCTGAACACCCAAAAGGTGGTCATGTCATCATGGCGGGGATGATGGAACTTTGAATTAGGGTCTCAAGTAACTTTTGGGGGGTCCGTCGTAACGTCAAATGGTCACAAAGCAACCCGTCATGTGTTAATATGACCAATCTCGTATGTTACAGGAATTCATCCTCAGGTTTTTCAAAACATTTTTGTCTACCCACTGTCTCCATCTGTGGAGACCTCAATTACAGATAGATTACAGATTATAGGTAATTTAACAATTGTAGTGGGTTAGAAACCCACTGTATGTGTTGGGATCTCACCACTGAGCAAGAGTTGAGAAAAAAACATTTATTATTAAATGTTTTTATTAATAAACTTATTCACCACCCTTCATACAGTTTGAGGCAACTTTAAGCGTCTTGCCTTGCCCTAATGTTCACGACAAGTTTTTTCCTATAAAAAGTTATAATTCTTACACAATGCATTTTAAAAAATGAAACATTTTCTGCTGTACATTTTTCACATTGCCACCACCAAGGGGGATGCAACAAATATGCCAGCATCTTAGTGCTGCTATTACCCAGCAACCATCAAAGGGTAAGACAAAGGCACTTTCAAGAAAACGAGATCACAGTAGGAGTTGCTTATTAATCCGGAGATGCTGTGATCAAAACCATGATCCTGTTTCTCTTCAAGTCAATATTCCTACAGCTCCTCCCCATCAGATTGCTCTGCAAAGCAGAACAGCCTTTACATGTGAAATTTTACACTGCTTTTTTCCCTGGGTCTTAGGCCATCACTTGCCTTTTGAAGATCTCCCAGAGGCACTCATCATTTTCAGTGCACCCATAATCCCTTAATGCGGCCTACAGTGTTCAGGTAGAAAAAAGAGAGCAGTTTCTCCCTCCCCCAAATGACAATGACCCAGGAGCAGCCGCCATTTTGGCCCTGAGGCAGGCATGGCAAAATGGCAGCTACTTCCACAAGTCTACCATGTGGCCCAGGGATGAATCGCAGGCACATTGAAAATAAGGGCCCAGGGATAAGTGGCCTGCCCTCTTTCCCCAACATGAGCTTCAAAAGTTAAGGAGGAGGAGGGTGAGGCCTGGTGGGGTGGGAGTCAGGCTAAACAACTCCAGGGAGCCATGTGGGAGAAAAAGCCTGCGGGGGAGGGAAAGGCTTGAGGAAACCTGTTTAAAGATGCCTGGGAGATGCTAGGTGGGAGGAAGAGGCCTGGGCGGAAAGGCCTGGCAGGAACCAAGGGTTGGGATAAAAGAGGCCTTTGGAGGGAAGCCTGGGCCTACACTGGACCTCCAAGAGTTTTTGCCAACATTGAGGTAGCCAATGTTCTGCTTAATGACTCGCAAATAACGGCTGCATCAGGAACAGCAGGGCTAGGGGTGGTTAGGCAAAGCAGGCTCTAAACCATAATGGATGGGCCCCATTACAGTTGTATCCCAAGGACTAACTGTACGCTGGTCAGGAAATTTCACAACAGTTTCTCTCCTGTTATGTGTCCTCTGGTGTTTCACAAGCACAGAAGCATAACTGAAACTTTTTCCACACTCTGGACACTCATACGGTTTCTCTCCTGTGTGAGTCCTCCGGTGTACTACCAGGCTGGAATATTGACTGAAACCTTTTCTACAATCAGGACATTCAAAGGGTTTCTCTCCTGTGTGTGTCCTCTGGTGTATTACCAGGCTGGAATATTGACTGAAACCTTTTCCACAATCAGCACATTCAAAGGGTTTTTCTCCTGTGTGTGTCCTCTGGTGGGTCACAAGTTTAGAACGGTAACTGAAACTTTTCCCACAGTCAGGACATTCAAAGGGTTTCTCCACTGTGTGAATCCTCTGGTGTCTCATCAAGTGGGAATTTGCAATGAAAGATTTCTTACAAACTGGACATTCATACGGTTTCTCTCCTGTGTGAATCCTCTGGTGGTTTACCAGGTCAGAATTTGCAATGAAACTTTTCCCACAATCAGGACATTCAAAGGGCTTTTCTCCTGTGTGAATCCTCTGATGTATCACCAGGCTGGAATTCTGACTGAAATGTTTCCCACATTCAGGACATTCAAAGGGTTTTTCTCCTGTGTGAGTTCTCTGGTGTATCACCAGGTTGGAATTCTGACTGAAATGTTTCCCACATACAGGACATGCAAAGGGTTTTTCTCCTGTGTGAGTTCTCTGGTGTTTCACCAAGTTGGAATTGTGATTGAAACTTTTTCCACATTCAGGACATTCAAAGGGTTTCTCTCCTGTGTGAGTCCTCTGGTGTCTCACCAGGTGGGAATTTGCAGTGAAACGTTTCCCACAAACTGGACACTCATACAGTTTCTCTCCTGTGTGAGTTCTCTGGTGTGCCATCAAATCAGAACGGTAACTGAAAGTTTTCCTACACTCTGGACACTCATATGGTTTCTCTCCTGTGTGAGTCCTCTGGTGTTTCACCAAGTGGGAATTTGCAATAAAACTTTCCCAACAAACTGGACATTCATACGGTTTCTCTCCTGTGTGAATCCTCTGGTGGTTTACCAGGTCAGAATTTGCAATGAAACCTTTCCCACAATCGGGACATTCAAAGGGCTTCTCTCCTGTGTGGGTCCTCTGGTGTATCACCAGGCTGGAATTCTGACTGAAACGTTTCCCACAATCAGGACATTCAAAGGGTTTCTCTCCTGTGTGAGTCCTCTGGTGCATCACCAGGTTGGAATTCTGACTGAAACTTTTTCCACATTCAGGACATTCAAAGGGCTTCTCTCCTGAGTGAGACCTTTGATGTATCACCAGGTTGACATTCTTACTGAAACATTTCCCACAATCAGGACATTCATACGGTTTCTCTCCTGTGTGAATCCTCTGGTGATTCATCAGATAGGAATTTGCAATGAAACGTTTCCCACAAACAGGACACTCATACGGTCTCTCTCCTGTGTGAGTCCTTTCGTGTATCACAAGAGTACAACGGTAACCAAAACTTTTCCCACATTCTGAACACTCATATGGTTTTTCTCCTGTGTGAGTTCTCTGGTGTTTCACCAGGTGGGAATTTGTAATGAAACCTTTCCCACAAACTGGACACTCATACGGTTTCTCTCCTTTGTGAATCCTCTGGTGGTTTACCAGGTTAGAACTCTTCTTGAAACCCTTCCCACAATCAGGACATTCAAAGGGTTTCTCTCCTGTGTGAGTCCTCCGGTGTATCACCAGACTGGAAGTTTGACTGAAACCTTTCCCACAATCAGGACATTCAAAAGGTTTCTCTCCTGTGTGAGTCCTCTGGTGTACCACCAAGTTGGATTTCTGACTGAATCTTTTCCCACAATAAGAACATTCAAAGGGTTTCTCTCCTGTGTGAGTCCTCTGGTGTATCACCAAGTTGGCATGCTTGATAAAGCATTTACCACATTGTAAGCATTTATAAGGCATCTGTCCTGTGTGGGTCCTTTTATGAATCACAAGGGAGCTATTTTGACCAAAGACTTGTTACATTTGTAGCATTTGTATGGCTTTTTTCCTGTCTGGATCCTCTTGTGCATAATCACCTATGCTTTATTTAGTGATGCTTTGATTCAAGCTGTTTTCTTCCTCCCATTGCAGGTTCTGCATTGCTATCTGCCCTATTTGAGTATCCAATTGACCTTTTCTTCCCTACTGACTTCCAGATATTTCCCTCTTTTCCTGACCGGAAAAATAACCCCATTCACCTTTTCATGTAATGCATCCTTGAGTTCCATATATTCTACTTTTTCCAGCTTGAAATCTCTTCTTGATTGTCTCTTGTTTTTCACCTGCTGAGATGGGAGAATTGTGTAATTTTCGAAAGGAAATGGAAAATACTTTGATTTCTGGCTAGATTTACTTTTCTTTTCAAAAATTATTCTCAGTTGTCTGGAGTGCTCTTATTGCCATCTTCTTCATCTGTAAGATTGAAAGAAAAGTATAACTTTTTAAATATAATGCTTGCAAATGTGAAAAAAAGAGAAAAGGTATACATTACATTTAAAAAGCAAACATGCAACAATGCTAAAGTAACTTCTTACATAAAACATGATTCATCAATTATTACAGAGATTTTAGCGATGTGAGGGATTTAACTGATGAAATGATGCCTAAAGCCTCTGCAAGATTTGAAGCACTGATTTTGCCCATGGAAATCCTCAGCTCCAAGTAAGGGCAGAAAATATTCTCCACAATCCCTCTGCTGACATCCCAATTGAAGTAGTCCTCACTTACTGACAGGAATTGGGACTGGCATCTGTGTCACTAAGCGGCCCGATCATTAAGCATGATATCACATGATAGAGCCAACTTATATCAGTTCCTCTGCAGTTGTTAAACAAGTCACCATAGGTGGTTAAAGTGTCAGAATCCACTTATATTTCCTTTCTATCTATCTTCTCTGATATAAAATCAATTCTTACCCTCTCCTGGATCCTGCCCTACTTCTAAGGGGGAGGGGGGGTATGCATGCGGGTTTTATTACTTTCACTTCCTCTATTCACTACAAAGTAACCTTTGTTTATTCGCTTTCAGGTCTGCTAACCATCACAATGTAACCATTTGCCTTTCATCCTATGCCCCTCTGAACTTCTCCTCCTTACCAGCCAGTGAGAGAAGGGGGGGGGGGGAGAAGATGCAGCATCTGGGATCTGTGTGAGGAGATGTTGAATGATCTTGCCAATGGAGCCAGATTGATGTTATCTCTCCTGGATTTAACACCTAGAAATCTGCCTGTCTGAATCGCCCGGAAGAACTGCGGGGTGGGGAGCTGCTTAGAGACACTCTAAAACATTGATTTGTAAGGAAATCCCTCAGATCCTGTCTATCATGCCTGCCATCAATTTCTCTTAATAAAAGTTCCTGTTGGAACCCATTGATTTTTGCTTGCTGGGAAGGTCACAAATGTTCATGAGTGTGGGGTGTTGCGGCCGTCATAAATGCGCAACGGTTGGCAGCACCCGTGGTGCAACTCCCTTTTCCTGCATCTTCATAACCATGGGCTCAGTGAACAAGTGGTAAATGAGGACCATCCGTACAACTGAACATCCCAAAAGGTCCCCAATAGCTTCTTCTTTTTTTTTTTGAAAAATGATATTTAATCACAGTTGAACCGTGTTAATACATGGATGGGGCGCCTATAGCACATACCATGCTTGTTGGCTAGATATGGAAGTAAAAAAAAATAAATCCCAGATGAGACCAGTAGCAGATCATTCTGATATTGTTGCAAAAAAAACAACAAGAGAATAATGGGAGTTGAAAGGGACCTCAGAGGTCTTCTAGTCCAATCTCACTTAGGTAGGAAACCTATATCATTCTGGATAAATGGCTACCCAATCTCTTCTGAAAAACCTCCAGTGATGAAACACCCACAACATCTGGAGTCAAGCTGTTTCATTAATTATTCTCACTGACAGGAACTTTCTCCCAATTCTAGGTTGCATCTCTTTTTGATAAGTCTCCATCTGTTACTTCTTGTTCTGCTCTATGACACTTCGGCGCACAGGTCAATCCCCTCTTCTATGTGACAGCCCCTCCAATTTTGAAAGAGTGCCATCATCTAAACACAAACTCTCCATGCGGCATTTTAGTCCAACAACTGAAGCCTCTCTGCAGCCCAACCAATAAACTGGCTCTTCTGCAGACCAGTCTCTGTTCCCCCAAATGCCCTGCAGGCAGTTATTAGAGCTCCCAGGCCTGTCCCTTGACCGGAAATTCTGTTATCTTTCTGAATATTATCACAGAACCCCCTTGATCTCTTTCGAAAGCTGTTTGTAAAAAGCTGTGAAGAGCTTCTTTTTCAGGGTAGATTATTCAGACCTTACAAGAACTAAAATTAAAATCCTCCACAGGCAGGGCTGTTCACTGACATGGGCAGAGAGAAACAGGGACGCAGCAGTCACCAGAGAGGGAACCTGGGCATGTAAGAGAGGCAGATTCAGGAGCTCCATCCCAAAGGAAGCCCACCTGGACGCCTCTCAGGTCTCCGTCACCCGCCTTCCAGATGCAACCGACCTCCTAGTAGCAGGGTTACCGCCCACGGAAGGGTGCCCCCTCCAGCCACGATCCCTCTTGACACCCAGATCTCCCCGTCCTCTTCCTGCCCTCCAGACAGTGGGGGGGGGGGATGATCCTCCCCAGCAGCGACAGGGGAACGTGGGAACGGTGGCTCCCAACCTTCCGGGAAACACCGGAGCCCCCACGCTGGGAGCCGGGCTGCGCCAAGAGGAGGGGCTGCGGGGCAGGAGGGGGTCTCGGGGGAAGGATTTGAAGAGGATCGGAGAGCCGTTCGCCGAAGCAGCAACCGAGGAGGAGGAGAAGCGGCGGCTCAGCGGTTCCCACGGAGCAGAAAACCTTGCAAGGAAAGGCGGAGGGGTGTGTGTAACTGGGGCAAACCCATCTCGCTCTCCCTCCCTCCCTCCAGGAATCCCTCCTCCCTTCCCGCACCTGGGGCTCCCCCCTCCTCCTCTCCCCCCTCCCCCTCTCGCAGCGATCTTGCCCACCTGGTGCCTTTTGCGCGCCCCTCCCAGCGATGGGATCTCCGCAGCCCCGGCTCAAGCGACGCCTGGAGACCAGGGAAAGGACGTGGGAGCGGCCGGAAACTCGGCTCCCAGCCCCCTTTTCCCGTTTCCTGCCTCCTCTCTAGGCGGAGAAGAAAAGCTGTCTGCGTTTAACCCCTTCGCTGCAGCCGCCGAGCAATGCCAAAGTCCTCCATCCGGGCCGCGCCAAAGACCGTCACTTCCGCCCTTCTTCGCCCGGCTTTAGGCGCCGCAATTGTGTAACCCAGGAGTAGGCAACCTTGGCTCTTTTATGACTTGTGGACTTCAACTCCCAGAATTCCTCAGCCAGCTTTGCTGGCTGAGGAATTCTGGGAGTTGAAGTCCACAAGTCATAAAAGAGCCAAGGTTGCCTACCCCTGGTGTAACCTTATGCAGTATGTCAAGATGTGTCTGATAGCACCTTTTCTACCTAACACAGTGTTTCTCAACCTTGACAATTTTAAGGCATGTGGACTTCAACTCCCAGAATTCCACAGCCAGCAATGCTGGCTGTGGAATTCTGGGAGTTGAAGTCCACATGCCTTTAAATTGTCAAGGTTGAGAAACACTTGAGTCCTAACAGATCACATTAAAATGCATAACTGGCTCTCAGTCTGCAAAAGGGCTACTCACTTTCCACTCAGGCGGTTTGGGGCGCCCACGGCTCTCCTCCCCAAAATATGGAGAATCCTTTCTTCTGAGGAGGAGGAGGATCCGTTTCTTGTCTGCCTTCTCCTGTTTTACGGGTGTTCCTCTCTAAAATGAAGGAAGCTGCGCCCCCCCCCAAAAAACAACTTGGCTCTCTCTTTCCACGAATACAGTTACATGTTCCACAAAGACAAAACGGAATTAGGCACAGGAGCCATCGGAAGCCACAACAATGGCAATAATTGAGGGAATTTGGTGCAGCCTTCTTTCCTAACTGCTGCTATCTGCGTTTGCAGTATTTTCAGAGATTTCAAATGGAGAGGGATCCTGACAGTCAAGGGGAGGCCACAAGGCACAGTATTTCCTTCCTGTTTTGAGTGGCAAGCAACATATTTAACTGTTTAGTGCCGGGAGAAGTTTCAATCAGCTGTTAATGTATTTTCATCTCTGTACCTCTTGGCAGCTCTATTTGCTTGCTAATTGACTCTGCATTGAAGCTCCCTACTGTTGATAGTTTGGGGCAGTGGTGGCGAACCTATAGCATGGGTGCCAGAGGCAGCACTCAGAGCCCTCTCTGTGGGCACACGCGCCGTCGCCCCAGTCCTAGGCCTTCAGATGGGTTTTATAAAACCTTTTCGCTTTAGGCCTCCACCGCCATGTGCAAAAAAAAAAAAGGTTCAATCAGTCAATTTCAACTTCTCATGGGAAAAAACATCTTGCAAAGTTGGAATTGATTGATTGAACTTTTTAGTCCCACCCGGTCTGCCTTTACTACCGCAGCCACACCCAGCCAATGGGCCACACCCAGCCAATGGGCCATACCCACCCGGCACCCGACGGTGCATAAGTGGGTTTTGGGTTGCAGTTTGGGCACTCGGTCTCTAAAAGGTTCGCCATCACTGGTTTGGAGTGTCACAAAGACAAGCTTTGGGAGAAGCGCCCTGCCCTCAGGATTTCTGTTGACAAGCTTGCTGGTTATTTTGGAACTGTACAGTTGCAAAACACGGCTTTAAAGGAAAAATAAGAACAAGAGGGAAAAATGGAATGTCTCCTTTACAAATGTAGTAGGGAGGGAGGGCCGGCCTGCTGCATGGTGTGAGAGGGAGAAGAGAGAAAAGGAAAGGGAGACAGGGAGACCAGCGGAGAAGGAAGCAAAGCAAGCAGAGGCCTGAGAGAGAGAGAAGGGGGGGGGGGAAACGGGTGAAACTTATGCAGAAAGAAAAAGCAAAGCTGTTCTAGAGAGACTGTTGATCCAGAGAGAGAATGAAGATGATCCAGATAGAGAAAGCGAGTCCAGATGATCCAAGGAGAGAGGAAGAAGGAAGCTGATCTAGGCGAGTAAGTGAGCCACTCCCGCCTGAAGGGACCACCAGACACACCAGGAAAAAAAGGGAGGCGAGCAGCTCCACAAAAGGACAGGGGAGATGAACTCACCTGGGCAAGTGGAGGCACCCGAGCGAGTGAGTAGAACAGGCTGGCAGCCAGGACGAAGCACAGAGCGAGAGGCTCTGAGAATTTAGGCCTGTGACTGAGGGTGGGGAGACACTAAATTGCCAAGGAGAAAGGGACAAAGGGATCCGGACTCCTGCGCCCTTTCGGGGGTAGCGCTTCACAAAGAAATCCAAAAAGACCCATCGAAGAAGCAATCTTCCTAGCTGACTTCCAACAATATAGGAAGATGCATTCACTTAACAACTTGTGGTTGGTTTAACAATCACAGTAAAAGCCGTCATAAAATGGAGACCAGTCAAGGGGTGACTCACTCAATAAATGCATTGCTTAGGGCAGTGATGGTGAGCCTTTTAGAGACAGAGTGCCCAAACTGCAACCAAAACCCACTTATGTATCATCGGGTGCCGATTGGGCGTGGCCCATTGGGTGGGTGTGGCTGCGGTGGTAACGGCAGACTGAGTGGGACTAAAAAGTTCAATCAATTGCAACTTTGTGAGATCTTTTTTTGTCGTTAGAGGTTGAAATTGATTGATTGAACCTTTTTTTTCCCTTGCACATGGTGGCGGAGGCCTAAAGTGAAAAGGTTTTATAAAACCCAGCTGAAGGCCTAGGATTGGGGAGACGGCTCTGTGTGCCACCTGTGGCATGTGTGCCATAGGTTCGCCATTACGGGCTTAGGGACTGAAATTCCAGTCCCTAAACTGGCTGCCCGTTGAGGAAAATATGCACTCCCGAAATGGCAAATTCACAAAATAAATCCTGAGGGGAAGAATTAAGGGAGAGTGAAAAAGAAACTTTTTGTGGCAAGATAGTGTACACAGGAACCAAGGAATGTTGAGTGTCTGTTAAGTGAAAACCAAAGGTAAAAATATCCCGCCAAGTGATATGGCCGGTTGATGGCGGCTAACCTTCTTAGAGGGACACTGTACAGCACTACTCTGGATGCAGACCCAATATGCTGTGGATGTGATGATGATCTAACTAGAGTTAAAAGAGGCCAGTTCCAGCTTTTGACCCCAAACTCTATTGCATGGAGGAATCTGAACTTTTAAAAACCCAACATATATTTTATGTATTCTCTTTTCCTTCAGGAATTCAAGAGGGCATACAAAACATTCCTATCTTTGGTGTATAGGTAGTCCTCAACTTACAACCATTCAGTGACCAAAGTTAACAACAGCACTGAAAAAAAGTGACTTATGACAGTGTTTCACACTGTTGCAGCATCTTCAGGGCCATGTGATCAAAATTTGGATGCTAGGCAACTGGTTAACGTTTATGATGCCTGCGGTGTCCTGAGATCACGTGGATCCCCTTTTGTGTCTTTCTGACAAGGAAAGTCAATGAGGAAGCCAGATTCACTTAAGAACTGTATTCTTAAGAATTACAGTGATTCACTTAATAACCGGGGCAAGAAAGGTGGTAAAATGGGGCAAAACCCACTTAACATCCGTCTTGTCTAGCAACAGAAATTTTGGGCTTAATTGTGGTCGTAAGTTGAGAATTACCAGTAATATATTTTTAAAATCTGCAACAGCTTACTGTAGTCTCCCAGAAATGTTGTTCCCATATTTCCCTGTTCGTGCTGGGGATGATCAGCTCCCTAGGGCAGGGCTTTTCAACCTTTTCACCCATTGTGCCACTTTTAGGATATGGCAACATCCGAGTACCACCAGTTGCCTAGCAAGGTGTCAAAAACTTGACAAAAAAAAGGAAAAAAGTGATAAAGTACAGGTAGTCCTCGACTTACAGCAGTTCGCTTAGTGACTGTTTGAAGTTACAATGGCACTGAAAAAAGTGCCCCCCAAGCCGCAGCCGAGCAAGACGCCTGCCTGCCTGCCCGGCGGCGCTCTTCCTCCTGTCCGAGGTTTTCATTGTTGTGAGCATTTCTGTTGAGGATTGGCAGCGGGGGTGGGGTGAGGGGGTGTTTGGTTTTTATTCCCCCCCCCCCGTCTGCTGGATGGTTGCAGCAGGTTTTGGTCACTTCACAAGACCCTGGGACACTGTGACCGTCATAAATATGAATCAGTTGCCAAGCATCTGAATGTAAATCACAACCCTGCAACATTCCAGCTGATTAGCGCTTCTTCTGGGCTCAGCAGAAGTGCCAGGATCAGTGCTGCTTTCCAGCTGATTGGTGCTTCTTCAGAGCTCAGCAGAAGCTCCAGGATCAGTGCCGAGCTCCAGCTGGAGCCTGGCGCTGATCCTGGTGCTTCCACTGAGCCCTGACAGCCCTGCAGCTCCAGCTATCTCTCACTCAGGCTTGTGCAGTGCTGCCACCGGTTCAACTCATTCCCCTCCCCTGCTACCATTTTTCTAGGATGGTCGCGTACCACCTGCCATGTGCCAATGTACCACAAGTGGTACCCGTACCACTGGTTGAAAAGCCCTGCCCTAGGGGTCTGGAGAGGAGAAAGGGGAAATCTGAGCTCAGAGGACACGTGAAGGAGGCTGGAGGGGCTCTCCTCCGAGAGGGCGTGAACAGTGTTAAGAAGAGGCCAGTGGCCTCTGAAGGCGGATGACAGGGACCTGAGAGGCATCCCAGGTTTGGCCATTATGCAGCCCTGTCCAGCTGGGCTCGCTTTGAGATGCAGCCCCTGGATCTGCCTGTCTTACACGCCCAGATTCCCTTTCTGGTGACTGATGCATCCCTGTTTATCTCTGCCCCACCAACTGAACAGCACCACCCATGGAGGTTTTCAATTTTCGTTTTAGCTCTTTTTTACGGGTTGTATAATCTACATTGAAAAAGCAGCTCTCCGTTGTTTTTTACAAAGAGCTTTACGAAAGAGATCAAGGGGGGTCGGTGAGATTTTTTTTAGAAAGATTAAAAAGTGACATGACAGGCCTGGGGGCTCTAATAACTGCCTGCAGAGCACTTTATGGAAGAGAGACTGGCGTGCACAATATCCAGGCTGCTTGGGCTGCAAGGAGGCTTCAGTTGTTGCAATAAAATGCTCCATGGAGCCATTGTGTAAGCCAGTCCTGCTTCCTCTAGCTCAGACGTGTCAAACACAAGGCCCATGGGCTGAATCTGGCCCGCGATTGGCTTATATTTGGCACAAGACGGCGAGAGACCGCCCCCCCACCCCTTGGCCCTACACAGGACAGCCAGGTGTCATCCCCCCCCCCCGCGTGCACACAGGAGGCAGCAAGCTTGCAGGGGGCGGTGCATTCGGTGGCTCTGCAACCTGCAGAGGGCCGGCCCGGTGATGGCAGTGGGCTGTGGGGCCACTGAGTGCGTCAGCAGAGGGGCCGGCAGGGTGTGGTTGCTGCCGGACACCGTCGCCCCCCCCGCACGCTCGCTGCCTCCTGTGCACGGGGGCCAATGGTGTCCTGCAACAACCGCCCCACCCCTTACCTCACCTTGCTCCACGGCAGCGGCACCCCTGCCCCAACCCCTGCCCCACCTCGTCTCAACTGACGGGACAAGCTTCCCGCCCACCACCCCACCCACCGGAGACCTCTGGATTCCCAACCCCACCAGGCCCCCACGGGCATCCCCCCCCGACATGAACTACATCAAGCTGGCCACGCCCACCCAGTCAGCTGCAAACGCCCCGGCCACGCCCACCCAGTTGGCTGCGAACACCCCAGCCCCCAAGGGCAACCAGAAGGCTGATGGGGCCCTCAATGAAATTGAGCTGGACACCCCTGCTCTAGGTATTCCATTGCAATCTTCCCTTTCCAATTTTCAGTTTCCTCCCAATTTCATCTCTGTATTAGGCATGAGATTTCTCTGAGTCGCTCAACCTTCAGTTTTGTAGCTTTCACTTTCTGTAAAGATTACCAAAAATATTTTAACATAATGTAAATCTCGGGGCACTTCAGAACCTATTTACTTCAGCGTGGCGCATGGATGATGGTATTTTAACTGGGCTTTTTTAAAAGGAGGGGGGCAGGAGGGGGTCCATTTTCCTCAGGCGCTTTGAAAGGATAAACCAGTGTTCAGATCAATCATTTTTAATGCAAAACTTCTCAGTAAGTTCAATGCCAAGGGCATTCCTTACAAAAGTTCCTTGGCATAGGATACAGGAAAAAGAAAGTATGAACATTCAGATGAATATTTGGCCCTCATAATTCTGCAGTTTTAAAAAGGACCTTGACTTTGACCTGCCTCAACAGCAGTAACTGGGAGAGGGATCTACGAGTCCTAATGGACAACCACTGAAGTATAAGCTAACAATGTGCTGCAGTTGCAGAAAAAGCCAGTGTGGTCCAAGTCTGCATCAACAGTGGGATAGTATCAACATCACACGAAATGTCAGTATTGCATTATATTGCAATGGTAAGACTACACTTGGAATATTGCATCCACATTTGGTCACCATGATACAGAAAAGATGTTGAGACTCTAGAAAAAGTTCAGAGAAGAGCAACAAAGGTGATTAGGGGACTGGAGGCTAAAACATACAATAAAGAGTTGCAGGAACTGGATATGTCTAATCTACCACAGAGAAGGGTGACTAGCAGTCTTTCAATATTTGAAGGATGACATAGAAAAGGGCATCAATCTATTCTCTAAAGCACCTGAGAGATGGACACTAAGTAACAGAGGGAGACTTATCAAAAAGAGATCCAACCTATAATTAAGGAGAAATTTCCTGTCAGTGAGAACAATTACTCAGTGGAACAGCTTGCCTCCAGAAGTTGTGGGTGCTCCACCAGTGGAGTTTTTAAAGAGGAGATGGGACAGCCATTTGCCTGGAATAGCTTAAGGCCTTCAGGGAGCCAGTGGGAGTGGGAAAATGCCTTCAGGGACTCTGTGGGGGGGGAAAGACCTCGAGGACCCTATGGGGGAGGGAAAAACCTGGTGGGGGTCTTTTGGGGAGGAAAAGGCATGGGGTGACCAAGGGTTGGGAATCAGAGCACTGGGTGTCTCCGAGGGTAAGGCAGGCCTGAGGAGGCAAGCCTGGGCCTGGGCCTACGCTAGGCCTCAAAGAGCTTCCCACAATTCTGAGGTAGCCAGTGTTCCGCTTAGCGATTTGCACATTTGTCTTAACGGCAGCATCACAGAGATCAGGGAGTGGGATAGTTAACCAAAACACTCTCGCTTAAGAGCCATTGCAAAATGCAACCATAATTGCTTGCTCCCATTACAATCTAGGACTTCTTGTACGCTGGCTGCGGAATTGTGGGACTCAGAATCTGGAGGACACCCAAAAAGAAGGCTGAAACTCAAGATGTGGAAATTCCATAATCAATATACAAAAAACACCACAAAAAAAACCCTTTATGAGGAATTCCACAACTTCGGCAAAAGGAAACACACAGTATCTTTTGCTGAAAAGAGAAACAGGAGTTCGCCTTTATGAAAGTAGCATTTTCCATTTTTTTTTCTCTCCACCTATCAATCTATTCCTCACAGATGTTTGAGTAAGAAGAATCAGGTCAGAATTCAAATAGTCAATTTCTCACCTACATTTCCAATCGGAAATCAGAAATGAAATTCAAGCTTTTTCTAAACTCGCCAACTTTTGCCTCACATGGATTTCCTTGTGTGCGATAAAGGACGATTTATGCCTGAAGTACCGTCCACAGACTGGACATCTAAAAGGTTTTTCGCCTGTGTGTAAACCAACATGACTTAGAAGACTAGACCTACTACTGAAATCTTTTCCACAATCTGGACATTCATATGGTTTCTCGCCTGTGTGAGTCCTCTGGTGAATTACAAGGCTGGAATTCTGACTGAAATGTTTTCCACAATCAGAACATTCAAAGGGTTTCTCTCCTGTGTGAATCCTCTGGTGTCTCACCAGGTTGGAATTCTGACTGAAACCTTTGCCACAATTAGGACATTCAAAGGGTTTCTCTCCTGTGTGAGTCCTCTGGTGTATCGCCAGATCAGAACAGTGACTGAAACTTTTTGCACAATCCGGACACTCATACGGTTTCTCTCCTGTGTGAGTCCTCTGGTGTTTCACTAGGTTGAAATTCAAACTGAAGGTTTTCCCACAATCATGACACTCAAAGGGTTTTTCTCCTGTGTGAGTCCTCTGGTGTTTCACCAAGTTGGAATTCTGACTGAAACTCTTCCCACAATCAGAACATTCAAAGGGTTTCTCTCCTGTGTGTGTCCTCTGGTGTTTCACCAGATCAGAACTGTAACTGAAACATTTCGCACACTCTGCACACTCATATGGTTTTTCTCCTGTGTGAGTTCTCTGATGTTTCATCAAATCAGAACGGTAACTGAAAGTTTTTCTACACTCTGGACACTCATATGGTTTTTCTCCTCTGTGAATCCTCTCGTGTATCACCAGGTCAGAATTGAGAGTGAAACTTTTTCCACAATCTGAACATTCATATGGTTTCTCTCTTGTGTGAATTCTCTGGTGTTTTACCAGGTTTGAGTTCTTACTGAAACATTTACCACAATCAAGGCATTCGTATGGTTTCTCTCCTGTATGAGTCCTCTGGTGAATCACCAAATGGGAATTCTGACTGAAACTTTTCCCACAATCAGGACATTCAAAGGGTTTCTCTCCTGTGTGAGTCCTCTGATGTATCACCAAGTTGGAATTCAAACTGAAACTTTTTCCACAATCAGGACATTCAAATGGTTTTTCTCCTGTGTGAGTCCTCTGGTGTTTCACCAGGCTGGAATTCTGACTGAACCTTTTCCCACAATCACCACATTCAAAGGGTTTCTCTCCTGTGTGAGTCCTCTTGTGTATCACCAAGTGGGAATTTGCAATGAAACCTTTCCCACAATCAGGACACACATATGATTTCTTTCCTGTGTACGTCCTGTGGTGTATCACCAGGTGGGAATTCTGATCAAAACTTTTACTACAACCAGGGTATTCAAAAGGTTTCTCTCCTGTGTGAGTCCTCTGGTGTTTCACCAGACTTGAATTCTGTCTGAAACGTTTCCCACAATCACCACATTCAAAAGGTTTCTCTCCTGTGTGAGTCCTTTGGTGTATCACCAAGTGGGAATTTGCAGTAAAACTTTTCCCACAATCAGGACACACATATAATTTCTTTCCTGTCTGTGTCCTGTGGTGTATCAGCAGGTGGGAATTCTGATCAAAACTTTTACTACAACCAGGGTATTCAAAAGGTTTCTCTCCTATGTGAGTCCTCTGGTGTTTCACCAGGCTGGAATTGTGACTGAAACTTTCCCCACAATCAGCACATTCAAAGGGTCTCTCTCCTGCGTGAGTCTTCTGGTGTATCACTAGGTGAGAATTTGCCATAAAACTTTTCCCACAATCAGGACAGTCATACATTTCCTCCCTGGTGTGACTCCTCTGATGTATCACCAAGTTGTCATTTTCGCTAAAGCATTTACCACATTGGGAGCACTTGTAGGGCAACTCTCCTGTCTGGGTCCTTCCAGAATCCACAACGGAGCTGTTCTGAAGAAAGATTTTGCCGTATTCAGATAATTTGTATGGCTTTTCTCCAGTGTGGATCCTGTTGTCCACAATCAGCTGTGATTTGGAATCTGTTCTTTTCCCACAGTAGATAGGTCTGTGGAACTTTTTTACCACTGATATTCTTGAAGAGGTCAAAGATATCTGTGATTCTTGTTGGGTGGAGCTTTGATTCAAGCTATTGTTTTCTTCCTCACAGGGTGAAGCCTCCATTATTGTCTGCCCTATGTGATCTTTTTCTCCCCACTGACTTCCAGATATTTGCCTGTTCTGAATACTCTACTAAGCTTGAAATTTCTCTCGATTTTCTCTCTTTTGTCTATCACCTCCTGGGGAAGGAGAAAAATTGTGGTTTTTTTCTGATGGAAATGGAAACTATCTTGATTTCTGGATTGATTTGCTTTCCTTCTCAAAGTTGTTTGTTGTTCTCAGTTGTCCGGAGCACTCTTATTGGCACCCTCTTTGCCTGTAAGATACAAATAAAAATGTAACTTTGTTTATAAAATACTTGCAGAATGTATGAAAAAATAAAAGTACATATTACAAGTAAATAGCAAACATGCCACAATGCCAAAATAACTTCTAACATTAATTATGATTGATTTGACCTATTGATGATCACCGAGATCCAAGTTCAAATATCCCTTCAATCATGAAATACTGACTTATTGATCAATCACAAATTCTTGGCACTGTAATTACTGGGTAGAACCTCTGTAATTAAGATCAATGTTTTACCAAAGATGATTTTTCTGTTTCAGACTTTTAACTGATACTCCATTTAAACAATGGCAGATAGACATCTGTAAGTTTATATGGCAAGGGAAAAAAAGCCAAGAATTAAATATAAATTATTGCAAGATGCTAAGGAAAGAGGAGGGTTGGGCTTACAGATTTGAAATTGTATTTTGATGCTTGTTATTTTGTCTGGCAAAAAGAATGGCCGACTCTCCAAAATAAGAGGTTACTTGAACTCGAGGGCCATGAATTAAGATTTGGATGGCATGGCTACTTATAGTTTGGTAAGGTTAAAGCAAATGTTGGTTTTAATAATCACTTTCTTAGACATGCAATCCTAAGAGTTTGGAATAAATATAAGTAATGTTCTCTGCAAACATGCCTTTTTGGGTGTCTCCCCCTCGGGAAGTTCTTTTTTAAAAAAAGAAATGATGGTGAGGTCCAACTGGTAGACTAATGGTCAAATAATATCTTTCAATTATCCTCAAGTATACAGAGCAATTGGACTCAGAGGGAGTCAAGCTATTCTCCAAAGCGCCTGAAGGCAGGACAAGCAATGGATGGAAACTAATCAAGGAGAGAAGCAACCTAGAACTAAGGAGAAACTTCCTGACAGTTAGAACAATTAACCAGTGGAACAACCTGCCTCCAGAAGCGGTGGATGCTCCAACACTGGAAGTTTTTAAGAAGAGACTGGACAGCCATTTGTCCGAAATGGTATAGGGTTTCCAGCCTGAGCAGGGGGTTGGACTAGATGACTTCCAAGGTCCCTTCCAACTTTATTACTATTATTATTATTATTATTATTATTATTATTATTATTATTATTATTATTATTATTATTATTATTATTATTATTATTATTATTATTATTATTTAGAATATGTTTGCTATTGATTTACATATTTACAATTGAAAGAAAGGGTTAAATTAGACAAGAGATATGGATTTGATTTTGCAAAAAATGAATTGGAAATCCTATTATTAGTGATAAATATATTATTACTAAGGTTTATAAATTGTTATTGAAATTGAACTTGGAGAATGAGTAAGTAAAGCATTGTATGATTCAGCAGGCAAACAAGAAAACCAAGAAATCTCATTAATAGTAATAGTAATAGTAGTAGTAGTAGTAGTAGTAGTAGTAGTAATAATAATAATAATAATAATAATAATAATAATAATAATAATAATAATAATAATAATAATAAAAAAGTTGGAAGGGACCTTGGAGGTCATCAAGTCCAACCCCCTGCTCAGGCAGGAAACCCTACACCATTTCAGACAAATGGCTGTCCAGTCTCTTCTTTAAAACTTCCAGTGTTGGAGCATTCACCGCTTCTGGAGGGAGGTTGTTCCACTGGTTAATTGTTCTGTCAGGAAGTTTCTCCTTAGTTCTAGGTTGCTTCTCTCCTTGATTAGTTTCCATCCGTTGCTTCTTGTCCTGCCTTCAGGCGCTTTGGAGAATAGCTTGACTCCCTCTTCTTTGTGGCAGCCCCTGAGATACTGGAACACTGCTGTCATGTCCCCCCTCGTCCTTCTCTTCATTAAACTAGACATACCCAATTCCAGCAACCGTTCCTTATATGTTTTAGCATCCAGTCCCCTGATCATCTTTGTTGCTCTTCTCTGTATTCTTTCTAGAGTCTCAATATCTTTTTTACATCGTGGTGACCAAAACTGGATGCAGTATTCCAAGTGTGGCCTTACCAAGGCGTTGTAAAGTGGTATTAACACTTCACGTGATCTTGATTCTATCCCTCTGTTAATGCAGCCTAGCACTGTGTTGGCTTTTTTGGCAGCTGCAGCACACTGCTGGCTCATATTTAAGTGATTGTCCACTAGGACTCCGAGGTCCCTCTCACAGTTACTACTATTGAGCAAGGTACCCCCTATACTATACCTATACATTTGGTTTTTCTTGCCTAAATGTAGAACCTTATTTTTTTCACCATTTTTCACCATCTCACATCAACTGAAAGAAAAAAAAGAATAAGTACAAAAAAATGGAAAGAGGGCAAATGAGAAAAGCAGAGTACCGACAAATAGCTTGAATCAAAGACAAAGTTATGAAAGCTAAGGGTCAGAATGTCTATGGAGATTCTCAGTCATCCAGGTCATAGTTGTCCCAAAGGTGCTTTTTTTCATGAGGCAACTGGACTTTCTTGTTTTTCTTTGAAGACGTTTCGCTTCTCATCCAAGAAGCTTCTTCAGCTCTGACTGGATGGTGGGCAATGGAAAGATTTATACTCCTGCAGACAGCTGTTCATTTGCATTCTTTTAGCAAGCCATTAAAGCTATCTGGAGGCTCATCTGTGTCTTCAGGATGACCTGAGTAATGCAAATGGGTGTGGAACCTTCTTGGAACTATTGAAAGACTGGAGATAGATGATGTTTGATCCCTCCCACTCTGTTGAGAGAGGGTTGTTCAATTTTGACATAGATGGCCTCTCTTTCAAACCAGCGGTCCTCTCTATCCAAAATGTGGACTTTGGTCTCTTCGAAAGAATGGACTTTGTCTTTTAAATGCAGATGTACTGCTGACTCTGATCCTGATGGGTTTGTTCTCCTATGTTGTGCTATACATTTATGAAGTTGTTGTTTCATTTCCTCAATGCACAGATCTGCAGATGGCTCACTGCATTGTACTGCATGTACCACGTTGCTCAGTTTGTGTCTGGGTGTTTCATCCTTGGGGTGGACAAGCTTCTGCCTTAGGGTATTCTTAGGTTTGAAGTGTGCACGTTTGTTGTGTTGGCAAAAGATCCCCCTGAGCTTTTCCAATATTTCTGCAATGTATGGAATGACTACATTGCTTCGTTTATTGTTTTCTTCGTCTGTTATGGAGGGACTCCTGCTAGGACTTTTTTGAGATTTTGATGAAGGCCCACTTGGGATAACCATACATTCTAAGGGCTTTGTCAGAATCCAGTTATATTTTCTTTCTATCTATCTTCTCTGATATAAA
>NW_015389229.1:146530-150632 GCF_001527695.2 Protobothrops mucrosquamatus
AACCTTTTGTTTATTCGCTTTCGGGTCTGCTAACCATCACAATGTAACCATTGGCCTTTTATCCTATGCCCCTCTGAACGTCTCCTCCTTACCGGCCAGCTAGGAAAAGGGGGGTGAAAAGATACAGCCTCTGGAATCTGGTTTATTTATCCGTCATCAAAATAAGGTGTGAGGAGCTGTTGAACGAGATCGTGCACAACGGAGCCAGATTGATGTTCTCTTTCCTGGATTTAACATCTAGAAATCTGCCGGTCTGAATCGCCCAGAAGAACTGCGGGGTGGGGATTGCTTAGGGACACATTAAAACATCGATTTGTAAGGAAATCCCTCAGATCCTGTCTATCATGCCTGCTATCAATTTCTCTTAATAAAAGTTCCTGTTGGAAGAGACCGTGTCCAAGAGTTCTGCTTTGTTAAGATGTGGATTGAAGTGGTTCCTTACAGGCTTCCTCGATGTGTTTTATTTATTTTTCTTTTCCTTCTTTGTTGGTAAGCAGGCCTATAGCTCTGTGGTGAAGGGTTCTGATAACACATCAAGGAAGCCCTCAGATCTGACCTCATCTATCTCCCATCTACAACGCAGTCCTTTTAACAGTTCCAAGAAGGCTCCACACCCATTTGCACTGCTCAAGTCACCCTGAAGGCACACATAAGCCTCCAGGCAGCTTTAACAACTTGCTAAAAGAATGCAAATGAACAGCTGTCTGCAAGGAGTATAAATCTTTCCATTGCCCACCATCCAGTCAGAGCTGAAGAAGCTTCTTGGATGAGAAGTGAAACGTCTTCAAAGAAAAACAAAGAAAATCCAGTTGCCTGGTGAAAAAGCACCTAAGGGTCAGAATGAAGTAAGACTTGCAACAAATGTCAAAAACAATTTTAAAAAAGCTTCTTTCAATACATAAAAAAACCAAAAAAGAAAGTCAAAGAAACAACCGGTCCATTAATAGGAGATGATGGCAAGAAAATAATGGGCAGCAGAGAGAAGGCAGAACTGCTTTATTCATGGTTTGCATCTGTCTTCACTTAAAAAAGAAAATACAACCAACTTATCAAAAACAAAACCGCAAAAGACAGGCTAATAATTGCAAATTAAAATAAGCAAAAATAAGGTAAGGGAACCCTTGTCAGTTCTAGACACGATTCAAATGTCCGGGTCCTGACGGATTACATCCCACAGGACTGAAGGAACTGGCAGACATGATCTGAGAAACTTTGAACCACATCTTTCAGAGTTCTTGGAGCACTGGGAAACTACCGAAGAACTGGAAAAAAGCTGTTTAGATGTTAAAAAAAAGGGGGGAAAAAGACACTGCTAGAGCAGGGGTAGGCAACCTTGGCTCTTTTATGACTCATGGACTTCGACTCCCAGAATTCCTGAGCCAACCATGCTGAGGGGAAAGGGAGAGGTTTCCAAGCTGAGCCACGCTGGCTCAGGAATTCTGGGAGTTGAAGTCCTTGAGTCATAAAAGAGCTGAGGTGGCCTATCCCTGTGCTAGAGAGAAGTTCCCTGAAGATGGGGTCCAGCACAAGTCCGAAAGCTTAGAAGACAAAACCTCTGGTCTCGATGACCGACCCATATGGGTTCCTGGAAAGAAAGAAAAAAAAGATCCAGAAAACTACAGACCAATAAGCCTGACATCATTACCAGGGAAGATCTTGGAAAAAAAGAATCGAGCAACGAGTCAACAAACACTTAGAAACAACCGAGTTATAGCCAGAAGCCAACATACGTTTAATCAAAAACAGATCGTGCCAAACAAATCTTATCTCATTCTTTGAGAAAATGACCGTATCAGTGGATCAGCAAAATGCTGTAGACATAATATACTTAGATTTCAGTAAGGCATTCGAGAAAGCAGAGCTCAAGCTACTTCTTGGTAAGCTAGAAAAATGCAGGATAGACGGCATCACCACCAGACGGACTTGCCACCGGTTGGCAAACTGTAGTTAGTCAGCATATAGTTCTCAACAGAACTACATCTGTATGGAAGGAAGGAAGTAGTGGAGTACCCAAAGGTTTCATTTTAGGCCATTTGGTACTCTTCAATATCTTTATAAACGATATAGATGAGGGAATAGAAGGGGAACTTGTCAAATTTGCCTATGACACTAAGCTGGTAGGAATAACCAACACCACAGAGGACAGGCTCGAAATCCAAAAGGATTTTGACAGACTTGAACACTAGGCCCTGAGATCCAACAAAATGAAATTTAATGGAGATAAAAGTAAGGTTCTACACTTCAGCAAGAAAAACAATTTTTACAGGTATAGACCAGGTGAAACATGGCTCAATGCCTATAACAGTGATGCCGAACCTTTTAGAGACCCAGTGCCCAAACTGCAACCCAAAAGCCACTTATTTATCATGGGGTGCCGGGTGGGCGTGGCCGCGGTGGTCATGACAGACTGGGTGGGTGGGGCCAGGGCAGTGGGGGCATGGCCCGTGTGCCCACAGAGAGGGCTCTGAGTGCCGCCTCTGGCACGCGTGCCATAGGTTCGCCACCACTGGCCTATAACTCTGAGAGGGATCTCGGAGTCCGAGTGGACAATCATTTAAATATGAGCCAACAGTGTGCGGTAGCCAATGCTAGGCTGCATTAATAGAAGGATAGAATCACGATCACATTAAGTATTAGTACTGCTTTATAAAGCCTTAGTATTGCCACAATTGGAATGCTGCATTCAGTTTGGGTCTCCACAATATGAAAAAAAAGATGTTGAGACTCTGGAAAAAGTACAGAGAAGCGCAACAAAGATGATTAGGGAGCTTGAGGGTAAAACATATGAAGAATGATTGCTGGAATTGGGTATGTCTAGTTTAGTGAAAAGAAGGACTAGGAAGATATTATAGCAGTGTTCCAGTATTTCAGGGGCTGCCACAAAGATGAGGGTGGTGAACTATTTTCCAAAGCACCAGAAGGCAGGAAGAAATGGTTGGAAACTAATCAAGGAAAGAAGCAACCTGGAATTAAAGAGAAACTTCCTAACAGTAACTATGGAGATTCTCAGTCACCCAGCTCATGGTTGTCCCAAAGGTGCTTTTTCGTGAGGCAACTGGACTTTCTTGTTTTTCTTTGGAGACATTCTTCAGAGGTGAAGAAGCAAAACGTCTTCAAAGAAAAACAAGAAAGTCCAGTTGCCTCGCGGAAAAGCACCTTCCTAACAGTGAGAATTAACAATTAACCAGTAGAACGGCTTGCCTTCAGATGTTACCGGTGCTCCATCACTGGAGGCTTTTAGGAAGAGACTGGACAGCCACTTGTCTGAAATGGTATAGGGTTTCCTGCCTGAGCAGGGGGTTGGACTAGATGACCTCCAAGGTCCCAATTCTATTATTCTGTGCTATATTATCATTTATGGTGGACAAAGCAAAGAAATATTGGAGTAAGATTCACATCTTTTTTTCTTCTTCTTCTGGTTAACAAAACAAAGGTTTATTGGAGAATAACATAAAAAGAATAAAGAGAAGAGAAGAGAAGAGAAGAGAAGAGAAGAGAAGAGAAGAGAAGAGAAGAGAAGAGAAGAGAAGAGAAGCGTTTGCAAAAGGGCCTCCTGGATCCTTCCCTATGGATTGGATTTCCAGGAGCACGTTGGCCTGGTTTCAAACTCTGCATCTTATAGCTCTACAATGCATGCCACATCTAAGAAACTCTTTCATCTTTATAATGTCCTTTGAAGTTGTACTTAGTCATCCTGACCTCTTCCACCCATCTGCTGTTATCTTGTTTATTTGTAATTTTCACCTAAGGTCAAAATCCCCCTCTTTGATAGTAGGATTTCTACTCAAAGTGTAAGTTCCTGTGTCCGGAGGATTTTTAGGCCGTAAACATTGAACAAACTTTCTCACACATTTGGCAGTGCATTGCTACATTTGCGTCACAGTGTTACATTTGTGGACAAAGCAAAGAAATATTGGAGTAAGATTCACATCTTAATACAGAAGATTCTTAAAGTGAACATAAAGATAAAACCAGAGAGATTTCTTCTAGGCTTAATGGATAAAGGAAAAAAAATGGAACTTTGAGTTATATATATATATATATATATATATATATATATATATATATATATATATATATATATATATATATATATATATAT
>NW_015389229.1:151195-157856 GCF_001527695.2 Protobothrops mucrosquamatus
TATATATATATATATATATATATATATATATATATATATATATATATATATATATATATATATATATATATATATATATATATATATATATATTTGTTTTTTAAGGTTTTCACGGGTGTTTATATGTGAGTCTTTGGTCATTCGGGTTTTCTCCCGTGTAAGATTAGAAGTATCATAGCGACGTTTCGATGAAATCACACAAAGCTAAAAGCACAAGCCTGATGATGATGAATGTGATTTCATCGAAACGTCGCTATGATACTTCTAATCTTACACGGGAGAAAACCCGAATGACTGCAAAAGTTGATGGAGTTAGCAGAGATGGATAAACCACTGCCTCGATTAAAGAAAAGAACACAATTAATTTTGGTTCTATGTGGAAACTGCTTTTGGATTTTGTGCTTGAGGTAGAAAAAAAATTAAACTTTGATTTTAGGCTTTTTTGATTAGATACGTTTGTTGTTATAGAAATGGCTAATATACATCATTATATAAAACTAAAAAGTTGAGGTTTTATGTTAGTACCCTATCCTACTGCATTAAAAGGAGTCAGAAGTCAATGCTTTTATTTTCCCCTTTACCCTACACTTTTCTCTCTTCCCCCTTTCTTCCCTTATTTTACAATTATTTTCATTTTTCTTTACACTTTTATATTTTACAGGTTGATAAAGTAATAAATTACGTGTGGAAAAAATTATTAGCACTGCAAAAGCTTCTTATGAAATATATCAGGTGCTGGGGATAGATTTTAGAATTGTAGATATATGCATATAGACACAAATACAAATATACACACACCTACAAATGTATATATGTGGGAAATCCATGTGTTTTCAGCCTGAAAAGTGTCCCAATACAATTACAGTCACAGCTTCTGAGGTAATTCTAGAGATGGGGAGGGGGGGGGGCTTTATCTGATGAAATGATGCCTAAAGCCTCTGCAAGATTTGAAGCACCCATTTTGCCCATGGAAGTCCTCAGCTCCAAGTAAAGGCAGAAAATACTTTCCACAACCACTGTGGTGACACCCGATTCCAATAATCCTCACTTAGTGACTGCATTTGGGACTGGCATCGGTGTCACTAAGCAGCTCGATCATTAAGCATGATGTCAGAGGCAGTGCTAATTTACATCTGTTCCTCTGCATTTGTTAAGCAAATCACCATGGCTTGTTAAAGGCAATTTCACATGACCGTGGCTTGCAACTTCCTGCCAACATCCCCACTGATTTTGCTTGTGAGTAGCGAGCTGGGAAGATCACAAATGGGGATGATGAGTGGTGGGATGCTGCAACCATCACATATGTGCACCAGTGGGAAGTACCCAAATTGGGGCAACTTCTTTTCCTGCACCTTCATAACCACAGGAAGTGCTGAAGTATAGACACTGATGGTCACAAATTTCTGGACGTTGTTATTTTGAGACTCATGAAACACACGGTAAGTGAGGACTACCTACACAACTGAACATCCCAAAAGGTCAATAGCTATATTTTTTTTAGAAAGTGCTGAATTTTTTTTAAACAAGTTTTATTAATTTTCCAGTTTTACATCCAGGTGTTTAGGAAGCAGCGTGGTGATTGGGCAATCAATTGTCCAATAACAAGCTCTTTCATACATGTCTCAGGTTACATCATCAAAGATTCCCTCTCTATTTCCCTTGATTATTATATCACACTCAAATTAATACATTTCTAATTATAGCTCGATCAATTAAAACATTTATCAATATATTTCAACTTATACATATCCATGTCCTGTTTTTAATTTTTACCCAATTTCAATAACAGTATTCCAATTTAGCCTTTAGTATCCATAATATTCAGATTTCGGGTAACCCAAATTTCCCTTATTTCATTACAAAATAGTTGTCATATCTAAAATACACATATTGTTTACTTAAATACATTCTTACGTTATTTCACAAATATGTTCTATTTCTCATCCTAGTACCTCATCACTTACTAATAAAATATCCTTTATTGTCTCAATCCAACTTCCATATTATAATTCAAAACTATATTCTAATAGCTAATTTTCATTTCCCTTATAAATCTAAGTACTAAATATTAAATCAATTAATATCTTTTAGAATCTCCTTGGCCCATTAAGTAAGATTTTAGGCTCTTCTGTTATAAGTCAAAAAGAAAAAATCCCATTTTTTTAAAGTCTAACTCTAGCTTTCTTTTTGTGCTGGGTTAAGCATAATTGAACTAGTTAATACACAGATGGGGCACCAATAGGAAATATCAAGCTTGGTAGCTAGACATGAAAGTAAAAAAACCAAAAATCCCAGATGAGACCAGTGGCATATCAGTCCATTATTATTGCCCCCCCCCCCCAAAAAAAAACAGCAGGTCCCTAACAGAACAACAGAGTTGGAAGGGACCTTGAAGATCTTCTAGTCTAACCCCCTGCGCAGGCAGAAGACCCCAAACTATTCTGGACAAATAGCTGTCCAGTCTCTTCTTAAAGATTCCTGATGGCCCTGACAACTTTGTCATCCAAAAGGCAGAGGAGAGAATTAGAGGGTCAGCTATACTAGACATAATGCACATAGTCCTCAACTTACAACCAGAATTGAGCCCAAAAGTTAAGTTGCTAAATGAGACATTTATTGAGTGAGTTTTGCCCCCTTTTAAGACTTTTCTCACCACATTTGTTAAATGAATGACTGCAGTTCTTAAATTAGCAACACTATTGTTAAGTGAATCTGGTTTCCCCATCCACTTTGCTTTTCAGAGGGACGCAAAAGGGGATCATGTGACTCCAGGAAACTGAAACTGTTATAAGTGTAAGTCAGTTGTCAAGCATCTGGATGTAAGTCAAGTATTGACTTGGGTATGGAATTGGGTTTGTCTAGTTTAACGAAGAGAAGGACGAGGGGGGACATGATAGCAGTGTTCCAATATCTCAGGGGCTGCCACAAAGAAGAGGGAGTCAAGCTATTTTCCAAAGCACCTGAGGGCAGGACAAGAAGCATCGGATGGAAACTAATCAAGGAGAGAAGCAACCTAGAACTAAGGAGAAACTTCCTGACAGTTAGAACAATTCACCAGTGGAACAACCTGCCTCCAGAAGCGGTGAATGCTCCAACACTGGAAGTTTTTAAGAAGAGACTGGACAGCCATTTGTCTGAAATGGTATAGGGTTTCCTGGCTGAGCAGGAGGTTGGACTAGATGACCTCCAAGGTCCCTTCCAACTTTATTATTATTATTATTATTATTATTATTATTATTATTATTATTAGCCTCTGAGATATTGGAACACTGCTATCATGTCCCCCCTCGTCCTTCTCTTCATTAAACTAGACATACCCAATTCCATCAACCTTTCCTTATAAGTTTTAACCTCCAGTCCCCTAATCATCTTTGTTGCTCTTCTCTGCACTCTTTCTAGAGCAGGGGTGTCAAACTGCCGGCCCGCAGGCCAGACGCGTCATCCCAAAACCGCGCCCACCCCATTGCCGGCAATGGCAAAAAAGCTCCAATACGTCACGCGACATCACGTGACGTTGCGAGTTTGACATGTCTGTTCTAGAATCTCAACATCTTTTTTACATCATGGTGACCAAAACTGGATGTAGTATTCCAAGTGTGGCCTTACCAAGGCATTGTAAAGTGGTACTATTATTTATTATTTATTATTTATTATTTTTACCATGGGGATGCTCCAACGGTCATAAGGGAGCAAAATTATCATGTCACTTTTTTCAGTGCCGTTGTAACTTTGAACGGTCATTAAATGAACTGTTGCAAGTTGAGGACTACCTGTACTTACTAACAGAGAAAAAAAGAAAGAGCAACAAACACGATTGGGGGCTAGAGGGCAAAACATATGAAGAACGGTTGCGGGAATTGGGCATGTCTACGCTAGCGAAAAGGATTAAGGGTGACATGATAGCCGTGTTCCAATATCTCAGGGGCTGCCACAAAGAAGAGGGAGTCAAGCTATTGTCCAAAGCGCCTGAAGACAGGACAAGAAACGATGGATGGAAACTAATCAAGGAGAGAAGCAACCTAGAAACAAGGAGAAATTTCCTGACAGTGAGAACAATTAACCAGTGGCAGAAGTTGTGGGAGCTCCATCGTTGGAGGCTTTTAAGAAGAGATTGGACAGCCATTTGTCTGAACTGGTATAGGGTCTCCTGCTCAAGCAAGGGGTTGGATTAGATGACCTCTAATGTCCCTTCCAACTCTATTATTCTACATTGTATTCTGTACCTTAGTTGCTCCTCGGATTCTACGCTGTGAGGGGTAACCAAACAGCCCTACTTGCTCCGGGCCTCTCCACCGACCTCTCTTCCAGCTGCTGCTTCGGTCCTGGGAAGAGCACAAAAGCCACTCGGCCCACCACCTTCCTCCCCATGAGTGATCCGGTAGAGGAAGTTCCTCCCTGCTTCTCCTCTCCTCCCCTCCTTTCTAGCATCACGGTACTCGATGGTTTTAACTCCTTTCAACTCAACCACAGATGGTGCTATTACTGTATACTGTCAGCTTGCTAGACACAGATGTTGCCTATGTGGCCGCCATCTCACAATAAGGAGGCAGGAAAAACCTGCCTGTCCTGCTTGCAAGATGTTTTCACTGATTACATGCTATCGTTTGCGACTCCTAGCAACCGAACTTTGCAACTGGGCCAAGCGAAATGTGACACTACGTCTCTTTTGAATATTAGCTACGTGGTGATCCCTGAAAGTTGATAAAAGTTTTTTTTACAGAATTACAGAATAAGAGCTGGAAGGGTCCAACTCTCCCAAGCAGGAGATCCTATACCATTTCTGGACAAATGGCCGTCCAGTCTCCTCTTAAAAACCTCCACTGGTGGAGCACCCACAACTTCTGGAGGCAAGCTGTTCATGGATTGTTCTCATGGACAGGAACTTTCTCCTTGACCCTAGATTGGATCTCTTTCTGATAAGTTTCCACCTGTTACTTCTTGTCCTGCTCTCAGGCACTCTGATAATAGGCCAACCCCCTCTCTCCTATATCAGCCCCTCAAATATTGAAAGACTACTATCATGTCACACCTAGCCTATATTTTAATGTCCAGTCCCTAATTTTTTGTGGCTTTCCTCTGCACACTTTTTAGAGCAGACATGTCAAACACAAGGCCCGGGGGCCGGATGCAGCCCGCAAAGTGGTTTCATGTGGCCGGCAAAGCCATCCTGGAAACAGTGAGGGAACGGCCCCCGCTGCCTTGGCCCTGGCCCAGGCCGGCCGGCCGGGAGCCAATGTACAATTTTGTGGTGGCCATCTATGCTGAAACGCATTCAGTCTCCCTCTGACTTTGCCCTCATACCCATCATGAACAACCTGGCTAAGGAGAGCAAGCACAGCAGCAGCAGCCTTGAGGAGGAGTTAAGTGCAGCTGGGCACCCCCTTGGGGACGTGGGGCTGGGCTTGGTGCCATGGGTGCTCGAGGGCCAGGCTGGATGTTTGACCTCTGCTGCCCAGGGCTCCCGGCAGCCTGCACCACCATACAGCCCCCCCACACACACATGGCCTGAGAGGAACAGTGAGGCTCCTCCAGTGGACCATGCCTTGGCACTTGCCCTGGTCCCACCCCCTTCTGTCAGAGACCCTCAGATCTGTCCCACTCCTGCCCAGGCCCCCACAGGCACCCTTGACGTGAACGATGTAGAGCTGGCCACACCCACCCAGTAGGCCACACCCACTCCATCCACGCCCACCCAGTAGGCTGCACCCACCCTGGCCACACCCACCTGGCCCCCCCAAGGGCAACTGCAATGCTGATGCATCCCTCAATGAAATTGAGTTTGACACCCCTGTTCTAGAGTCTCAAGATCTTTTTTGTATCGTGGTGAGCAAAACTGGACACAATATTCCAAGCGTAGTCTTACAGGTACAGTATATACCAGGGGTATCAAACTGCCGGCCCACGGGCCGGTTTCATCATACCAGAGCCGTGCCCACCCCATTGACGCCAATGGCGAAAAAGCTCCGTCACGCAACATCATGTGACGTCGCGAGTTTGACATGTCTGGTATATACACTTCATGTGATCATGATACCAGGGGGGTGATGCAGACTAGGACTGCATTGGCTTTTTCTGCAGCTGCAGCACACTCCTGGCTGATACTTAAGGTGGTGGTCCGCTAAGATTCTTAGATCCCTCTCACAGTTGCTGCTGTTGAGCCAAGGACAACCTCTTCTATAGATATGCATTTAGTTTTTCTTGCTTCAGTGAAAAACTTATTTTTCTCACCGCTGAATTACATTGTACTGGAAAGGACACAATGTTTAAGTCCGTCAAGATCCTTGTGAATCTTGCAGGCATATTTAATTTATGATAAAAAGGTAGACACTAATTTCAAGGTTCATATTTTAAGGAGTGCTCTATTGAGAGTTTGGAAGAAATATTATTATAGATTAAATTATAAAATTCCTATTTGGGCATCTCCGGGACAGGTGATAGAGGGGATATCTAGGGGAGTTAACGTGGATAAAGTTTCCTATAAGGAATTACTTCGTCCGGTAGGACAAGACTGGCAACTTAAATCTTTAGTAGATTTGAAACAAGAAAATATTGAATATTCTTGGTTTTATTATAACCAATTGACAATGAGGTGGCGTATGGATCAAAGAGCTGGCATTACCTTACAGGATGCAAATTTGATGAAACAGATTAAAGATCAATC
>NW_015389229.1:161972-184136 GCF_001527695.2 Protobothrops mucrosquamatus
ATAATAATGTATGAAGGAAGAAAAATGCAAACAAGAAATAATGGGGCAATAAGGATAAACACTTTAAAAAAGAATAAGGGGGAAAATGTAAAAAATAGAAGAATACTGGCACGAAGTTGATGTTAAAATATATATTGTGTATATATGTGTATTATGTTTTGTTTTGTTTTGTTTGTCGGTTTAAATAATAAAAAATAATTTAAAAAAAGTTAAAAAAAAAAAAAAAAGAGGTCCGTGCTAGGTGTTCTATATGCCTAATCTATTCATTCAGGCGTCTCAAGCACTCACTCATCGCTGCGGAAACAGAGCAGAAGCTTCGTATGCAAAAAGCGAGAAGTAAACCAAGGGAAAGAGAGGGGAGAACAATAGGCAAACAGGAGTCAAATCTTAGGATTGCAGGACAACTCATGAACACTTAGTTTTGCAAGAGAGAGAAGCTTAAAGGTAAAAGCTTGACCCTACTTATCTTTTCAGGTATAGCACTCCCACAAAAGGGTCTTTCTGTCCCTTTCTCCAGGCAATTCTATCTAACAAAATGAAATTCAGTGGTGAAAAAAGTAAGGTTCTACATTTAGGCAAGAAAAACCAAATGCACAGGTATGGTATAGGCTGCAGGGGGTACCTTGCTCAATAGTAGTAACTGTGAGAGGGACCTCGGAGTCTTAGTGGACAATCACTTAAATATGAGCCAGCAGTGTGCTGCAGCTGCCAAAAAAGCCAAAACAGTGCTAGGCTGCATTAACAGAGGGAGAGAATCAAGATCTCGTGAAGTATTAATACCACTTTACAATGCCTTAGTAAGGCCACACTTGGAATACTGCATCCAGTTTTGGTCACCACGATCTAAAAAGATGTTGAGACTCTAGAATGAGTACAGAGAAGAGCAACAAAGAGGATCAGGGGACTGGAGGCTAAAGCATATAAGGAACGGCTGCTGGAATTGGGTATGTCTAGTTTAATGAAGAGAAGGACGAGGGGGGACATGATAGCAGAGTTCCAATATCTCAGGGGCTGCCACAAAGAAGAGGGAGTCAAGCTCTTCTCCAAAGTGCCTGAAGGCAGGACAAGAAGCTACGGATGGAAACTAATCAAGGAGAGAAGCAACCTAGAACTAAGGAGAAACTTCCTGACAGTTAGAACAATTAACCAGTGGAACAACCTGCCCCCAGAAGCGGTGAATGCGCCAACACTGGAAGTATTTAAGAAGAGACTGGACAGCCATTTATCTGAAATGGTATATAGCAGTGATGGCGAACCTTTTAGAGACCGAGTGCCCAAACTGCAACACAAAACCCACTTATGCATCGTCGGGTGCCAGGTGGGTGTGGCCCATTGGGTGGGTGTGACCCATTGGGTGGGCGTAGCTGCGGTGATAACTGGGTGGGACTAAAAAGTTCAATCAATTCCAACTTTGCAAGATCTTTTTTTCCCCATGAGAAGTTGAAATTGACTGATTGATTGAACCTTTTTTTTTTTTGCACACGGCTGCGAAGGCCTAAAGTAAAAAGGTTTTATAAAACCCAGCTGAAGGCCTAGGACTGGGGTGACGGCACGCGTGCCCACAGAGAGGGCTCTGAGTGCCGCCTCTGGCACCCATGCCATAGGTTCGCCACCACTGGTATATAGGGTTTCCTGCCTGAGTAGGGGGTTGGACTAGATGACCTCTAAGGTACCTTCCAACTTTATTATTTATTATTATTATTACTACTACTACTACTACTACTACTACTACTACTACTACTACTACTACTACTACTACTACTACTATAAAAAAGAAGTTGGTGTTATCTGGGGAATAGACTGACCATATCTAACTGGAAAACAATTTGGACTGGACCTTTTTGAGAAAATGGATCGACAATAGAGGTTTATGATTTTGGGTAATAAGACACAATTATTGGGAAGTTTCTCAAGCAATATCTTAAGGGAAAAAATTATTATTAAGAATCAAATGAGGATATTAGATTTTGGACAGATCAGAGACAATGACTGGTGATTCTTGGTAAATAAGAAGCCAGTGTAGACTTTATACAAGTTAAATACAATAATAAACAGTGAATGGAGAGCTTTGATGTTTAACTTTGCTGTTGGTGTTGGTTCAAAAAAAAATCTAGCTATTCTATATTGGTGCAATTCGTTTTTCTTGCCTAAGTGGAGGACCTCACTTTTCTCACCATTAAACTGCATTTTGTTGGCCCAATGCTCAAGTCTGTCAGGATCCTTCTGGATCTTGAGCCTATCTTTTAAAACGTTGGCTCTTTTCCCCAAAACTTGATGTTGTAGGCAAATTTGAGGAATTTCATCTAGATCATTTATGAAGATGTTGAAGAGTACTGGGCCCAGGACCGAACCTTGAGGTACCCCACTCCACTGAGGACTATCCACTGAGTGTGATTTGTCAGCCAGTTACGAATCCATCTGGTGCTGGTTCTGTCAATCCCACATTGTTCTATCTTACCAAGAAGTAAGTTGTGGTCTACTTTGTCAAATGTCATGCTGAAGTCCAAGTATACTATATCCACAGCATTTTGCTGATCCACAAATATAGTTTCTTTATTTAAAAAAGGGCAATAAATTTTGTCTGGCGTGATCTGTCTTTAACAAACCCATGCCGACTTCTGTTACAGCTACCCATCATTTTTGTTTCTGCAGAAACCTTATTGAAAACAGAAACATGCTTTAATTTAATCAGTTGAGAAGTTCTCAATCTTTTTTTTTTTAAGGAATAAAATCAGGGGGCTCAAGGCCCAGAACAAAGTACTCATAGCACCTTCAAATACCCCAAGTGTTACACTCAGAACCAGCTTTCAGGCTGATTAACCATGTTCTTACGTTAAAGGAATTCATCCCAGGTTTTCAAAACATTGGTGTCTATCTCTCTATCCACGGGGACCTCAACCGTCCCTGAATCTGAGAAGAATGCCAATCAAAACAGATCCAGTTTAGTCATTGTGATTGTTTAACTGTGCATAAAGAAATATTTTCATAGAATTTAGGACTGGATAGCAGATAGCAATGCAACAATAAATTAAGAGGCAGAAGCCTAACTGCAGCTCACATCATCAGAGGCAGTGATGGCGAACCTTTTAGAGTACCCAAAAACTGGCCCTGTCCCCGCCCTACCCCCTGCCCCACCCCACCTGCCCGCAGGACCACTCACCACCTCCAGGGCCCGCCGATTGCCCAGGCAGCCTAGCAGTGCTATGGCGGTCACACCCTCTGCCCGTGCCCTGCAGCATCAACTGTGCACGACAGGGCATGAGGGCAGAGTCTTGTCTATGCTGCCTGGCTGCCATGTCCTTGGCTGCGCTGCTCCATGTGGGCCACGCTCAGGAGCGACTCTCCTTCAGGGGGGCTGCTGGAGAGGAGGGGGTCACAGGGGGAGGCGAGGCTGGAGCAACGGCACGTGTGCCCACAGAGAGGGCTCCGAGTGCCACCTCTGGCACCCGTGCCATAGATTCGCCACCACTGATCAAAGGCATAGAATGGTTGGACAGATGTAAGATTGAAACTGAAATTTTAAATTTATAATGAGAGGGATGAGAAGCTGAGGAAGACAGATTAGTCATAGAGATGCAGAATGCAAAACAGACAGATTACAGGTAGTTTAACCATTGTAGTGTGTTAGAAATGTACTGTATTTGTGGAGACTTCATCACTGAGCAAGAATTGAGAAAAGGGCTTTACATTACAATTTTATTAGATGTATTCACTGCACATCACAATTTGAGGGCACTCTGAGTGTCTTGCCTTGCCCTAATGTTCATAGCAACACTGACACTACCTAATTTTTTTTCTTTGTCAAAAGTATTGATAGTTCTTACACAATGCATAGCGAAACTACGCCCACCCCATTGCCGGCAATGGCAAAAAAAGTCGTGATGTGTCACAACGCGTCACGTGACATTGCAAGTTTTACACACCTGTCCTAAAAGAATGCAAATGACCAGCTGTCTGCAAGGAATATAAATCCTTCCACTCTCCACCATCCAGGCAGAGCTGAAGCAGCTTCTTGGATGAGAAGTGAAATGTCTTCAAAGAAAAACGAAGTCCAGTTGCCTCATGAAAAAGCATCTTTGGGATATTCCTACAACTCTTCTCCATCAGGTTTATCTGCAAGGCAGATTAGCCTTTACATGTGAAATTCTATATTGTTGTTTTCACTGGGCCTTGGGCCTACTCCCCACATGCCTGTCACCCATCACACTTACCTTTTGAAGATCTCCTGGAGACAACCATCATTTTCAGTGTACCCACAATCCCCAAATGGAGTCTTAACAGTGTTAAATGTAACAAAATAGAGCAGTTTCTCCCTGTTGCACATGACCCTAACCCAGAAGCAAATGTGGCAAAATGGCAGCTGCTTCCACAGGTCTATGAATCCCAGGCACACTGAAAATAACAGCTACTTCCACAATACAGGCATGTGGCCCAGGGATGTGTGTCCTCCCCTCCTTCCCCAACATGAGGTTCAGAGATCTTCAAAAGTTAAGGAGGAGGAGGCTGTGAGGCCTGGTGGGGTGGGAGTCAGGCCTAAGGATTGCAGAGGCCCAGTGGGAGTGAAAAGTCCTGGGTGGACTCTGCGAGGGAAGCAAAGATCTGTGGGGACCCAAAGGTTGGTATAGGGGAGGCCTTTGGAAGCCAAGACTGGACCTACGCTATGCCCCCAACATGGAGGTAGCCAGTGTACCATTAACAACTCATATATTCATTTAAGGGCTGCATCAGGGAGATCAGAGGGTTGGGGGTAGTTAAGAAAAGCAGGCTTCCTTTAACGGCCGTTGCAACATGAAACTGTAATTGGAAGGCCAAAGGACTACTTGTATGACGGCTGGGGAATTCTGAGGCTCAACATCTGGAGGACAACAAGGTAGAATTCCATAATCAATATACAAAAGACGCCGCCCAAAAGCTTTTTTGAGGAATTAAGTAACTTCTGAAAAAGGAAATATCCAGAAACTTCTGCTGCTAAGGAAAAACAGGTAGTTAGCTTTTATCAAACTAATAGTTTCCATTTTTTCCTGTCCACCTACAAGCTAAAAAAAGAATCGGGTCAGACTTCAAGGAGTCAATTTCTCATCTACACTCACAATGGGAGATCAGAAATGAAATTCAAGGCTTCTCTAAACTCATCAATGTTTGCCTCATGTGGATTTCCTTGTGTGCGATAAGAGATGATTTGTGCCTGAAGAATCGTCCACAGACTGGACATATGAAAGGTTTTTCCCCTGTGTGTAGAACCACATGATTTATAAGGTTAGAACTGGTGCTAAAATCTTTCCCACAATCTGGACACTCATACGGTTTCTCTCCAGTGTGTGTCCTCTGGTGTTTCACCAGGTCAGAGGGGTAACTGAATTTTTTCCCACAATTCGGACACTCGTACGGTTTCTCTCCTGTGTGGGTCCTCTGATGCATCACCAAGTTGCCATTTTCAGTAAAGCATTTGCCACATTGGGAGCACTTGTAGGGCTTCTCTCCTGTGTGGGTTCTCTGGTGTTTCACGAGCACAGAAGGGTAACTGAAACTTTTCCCACATTCTGGACACTCATATGGCTTTTCTCCTGTGTGAGTCCTCTGGTGTTTTCCCAGGTTAGAATGGGAACCGAAGCTTTTCCCACACTCTAGACACTCATATGGTTTCTCTCCCGTGTGAACCCTCAGGTGTTTCATCAGGTTAGAACGGTAACTGAAACTTTTCCCACACTCTGGACATTCATAGAGTTTCTCTCCTGTATGTGTCACCTGGTGTATCACCAGGTTGGAATTCTGACTGAAACATTTCCCACAATCAGGACATTCGAAGGGTTTCTCTCCTGTATGAGTCCTCTGATGTATCACCAGGTGGGAATTCTGACTGAAACTTTTCCCACAATCAGGACATTCAAAGGGTTTCTCTCCTGTGTGAATTCTTTGATGATTCACCAGGTCAGAGTTCTGACTGAAACTTTTCCCACAGTCAGGACATTCAAATGGTTTCTCTCCTGTGTGAGTCCTCTGGTGTCTGACCAGGTTGGAAGTGTAACTGAAACTTTTCCCACAATCAGGACATTCAAAGGGTTTCTCCCCCGTGTGAGTCCTCTGGTGTCTTACCAGGTTGGAATTGTGACTGAAACTTTTCCCACAATCAGGACATTCAAAGGGTTTCTCTCCTGTGTGAGTCCTCTGGTGTATCACCAAGTGAGAATTTGTAATGAAACTTTTCCCACAATCAGGACACTCATATGATTTTTCTCCTGTGTGAGTCCTCTGGTGTATCGCCAGGTTGCAATTCTGACTGAAAGTTTTCCCACAGTCAGGACATTCAAAGGGTTTCTCTCCGGTGTGAGTCCTCTGGTGTATCACCAGGTGGGGGTTTGCCATAAAACTTTTCCCACAGTCAGGACAGTCATACGGCTTCTCCCTGGTGTGAGTCCTCTGATGTATCACCAAGTTGCTGTTTTCACTAAAGCATTTACCACATTGGAAGCACTTGTAGGACATCTCTCCTGCGTGTGTGGTTCCATGAGCCAAAAAGGAGCTGTTCTGACCAAAGCTTTTACCACATTCAGATAATTTGTACGGCTGTTCTGCAGAGTGGAATCTCCCCTGCATAATTAGCTGTGATTTGAAGTCTGCTTTCCCACAATAGGCACGTCTATGGATCTTTTCCACCACTGATAGGCTTGAGGTCAAAATATATGTTTAGTGGTACATTGATTTAAACCCCTTTCTTCCTCCCAGGGTGAGGCCTGTATCGCTGTCTGCCCTATGTGACTATCCAATTGACCTTTTCATCCCCACTGACTTCCAGATACTTCCCTCTTGTTCCGAATGGAAAAATGCTCTCCTTTGACCTTTTCATTTAATGTATCCTTGTGCTCTACATAATCTTTTTCCAGCTGAAAATATCTTCTTGGTCTTCTCTTTTCTTTCTCTCACCTGGTATGGAAGGAGATGAATTGTGTGGTTTTTCTGAAGGAAATGGAAGATATTTTGATTTCTGCTTCAATTTGCTTTGCTTTTTAATGTTGCTTGTTACTCTCAGTTGTCCAGTGTGCTCTTATTCGCATCTGTAAGATTCAAATGGAAGTGTTACATTTATTTTTTACAAAATGGTTGCAGAACATGTGAAAAAAAGTATACATTACAATGAAAAAGCAAACATGCCACAAGGCTAGAATAATCTCTTACATTAATTATGACTCGTTTGACTACCAAAATATGCATTCAATCATGAAATTCACTTGTTGACTTGGGTTAGTCACAAATTCGTAGCCTTGCAAAGGGTTGTCATCAAATACAGTTATGTGAAAAAGAAAGTACACCCTCTTTGAGTTCTATTTTACATATCAGGATATATTTAAAAAATCATCTGGTCCTTTGCAGTTCTCAAAAATGGGCAAATATGACCTCAGATGAACAACAGTGCATGACGTAATACACCAGGGGTGTCAAACTCAATTTCATTGAGGGCCGCATCAGCATTGCAGTTGCCCTCAGGGGGCCGGGTGGGTGTGGCCAGGGTGGGTGCAGCCTACTGGGTGGATGTGGATGGAGTGGGTGTGGCCTAGTGGGTGGGCATGGCCAGCTCTACATCGTTCGCGTCAATGGTGCCTGTGGGGGCCTGGGCAGGAGTGGGACAGATCTGAGGGTCTCTGACAGAAGGGGGTGGGACCAGGGCAAGTGCCAAGGCATGGTCCACTGGAGGAGCCTCACTGTTCCTCTCAGGCCATGTGGGGAGGGGGTGCTGGATGGTGGTGCGGGCTGCCCGGAGCCCTGGGCAGCAGAGGTCAAACGCCCAGCCTGGCCCTCGAGCACCCATGGCACCAAGCCCAGCCCCACTTCCCCAAGGGGGCGCCCAGCTGCACTTACCTCCTCCTCAAGGCTGCCGTTGCTGTGCTTGCTCTCCTTAGCCAGGTTGTTCATGATGGGTACCAGGGCAAAGTCAGAGGGAGACTGAATGCGTTTCAGCATAGATGGCCACCACAAAATTGTACATTGGCTCCCGTCCATCAGGCCTGGGCCGGGGCCAAGGCAGTGGGGGCCATTCCCTCACTGTTTCCAGGATGGCTTCGCGGGCCACATGAAACCACTTCGCGGGCCGCATCCGGCCCCCGGGCCTTGTGTTTGACATGTCTGTATTACACCCATGTCATCATTTTTCTTTTCCACAAAGAAAGCTGAAGTGAAGAAGCGAAAAGTGAAAAACCTGAAACACTCTTATTGCTTCCATCGGTATGAAGAGGCTAAGTAGCAGCCAAGTGCTGCTAGTCAAGTGCCCTTGATCAATTGAAAGCTGAAGTTGTATGAGTTTGCTTGTCTCCAGCATTGAGGTGTGTGTTAAATGCCAAAGAGAAGAGACATCAGCGGGGATCTTAGAGAAGCAATTGTTGCTGCCCATCTACGTGGGTTCTCCAACACTGGAGGCTTTTAAGAAGAAAGTGCACCACCATTTGTCTGAAATGGTATAGGGCAGGGGTAGGCAACCTTGGCTCTTTTCTGACTCGTGGACTTCAACTCCCAGAACTCCTGAGCCAACATGGCTCAGCTTGGAAACCTCTCCCTTTCCCCTCAGCGCGGCTGGCTCAGGAATTCTAGAAGTTGAAGTCCACGAGTCATAAAAGAGCCAAGGTTGCCTACCCCTGGTGTAGGGTTTCCTGCCTGAGCAGGGGGTTGGATTAGAAGACCTCCAAGTCCCTTTCAATTCTATTATTCTGTTATTTGGGAAGGGTTATAAGGCTTATTATTATAAGGTTATAAGGTTATAATTATTTCCAAATAATTTAAAGTCCATCATTCTACAATGTGGAAGATTATTCATAAGTAGAAAACATTCAAGACAGTTGCCAATCTTCCCAGGAGTGGAAGTCCAACAAAATTCACCCCAAGGTCAAGCCATGCAATGGTCATAGAAATTACAAAAAAATCAAAGTTATATCTCAGACTCCACAAGCCATAGTTAGCATGTTATCATTCACGACAGTACAATTAGAAAAAGACTGAACAAGCATGGTTCATTTGGAAGGATAGCCTCTCTAGAAAGGGCATTAGCAGCATGGCTGAGGTTTACAAAGTTGCATCGCAAGCAATCACAAGACTTCTGGAACACTGTCCTCTGGACGGTGAGACCGAAGTGGAGATGTCTTGGCCATAATGCACAGTGCCACGTTTGATGAAAACCAAACACAGCATATCAGCACAAACATCTCATAGCAGTCATAGTCAAACTCAATTTCATTGAGGGCCGCATCAGCATTGTGGTTGCTCTTGGGGGGCTGGGTGGGTGTGGCCAGGGTGGGTGCGGCCTACTGGGTGGGCGTGGATGGAGTGGGTGTGGCCTACTGGGTGGCCATGGCCAGTTCTACATCGTTCGCCTCAAGGATGCCTGTGGGGCCTGGGCAGGAGTGGGACAGATCTGAGGGTCTCTGGCAGAAGGTGGGACCGGGACAAGCGCCAAGGCATGGTCCATTTCTTCATTCCTCACAAAGGGTGACACCTCCCCACCCAGGGGGCGGGGCCGACACAACAGGGGCTGGTTCCTCGCTGTTTCTGGACAGCCTTGTGGAGCTAAGACTGAATGCATTTCAGCATAGATGGCCACCACAAAATTGTACATTGGCTCCCGGCCGGCCTGGGCCAGGGCCAAGGCAGAGGGGGCCGTTCCCTCACTGTTTCCAAGATGGCTTCGCGGGCCACATGAAACCTCTTTGCGGGCCGCATCCAGCCCCCGGGCCTTGTGTTTGACATGGCTGTCTCATAGCAATTGTCAAGCACGCTGATGAAGGGGTGATGATTTGGGCTTGTTTTGCAGCCAGAGGACCTGGCCACTTTGTAGTCATTGCGTTGACCATAAGCTCCTCTCTGTACTAGAGTATTCTAGAGTCAAATGTGAGGCCATCTGTCCAACCGCAGTTTTTCACACATGGGATCCATTTTGGTTTTCTTTTTGTAAAATACATGATTACATGATGTAATATGTTCATGTGTTATTGTTCACCTGAGGTTGTATTTACCTACTTTTAAGATTTCTAAGGACCAGATAACATTTTTTTTACTATGTCCCGACACGTAAAACCACAAAACTCAAAGAGGGTGTATTTTTTTCCCCACATGGCTGCATATCAGGAAGTGCTGGAGACAGATTATACATTTGCAGATATATGCATACAGAAATACAAATTCAAATGTATATATGGAGAAAATCCATGTTTTCAGCCTGAAAAAAAGTTCCAAAATGGTTACAGTCAAACCTTCTGATATAATTTTAGAGATGTGGGTCCCTTAACTGATGAAATGATGCCTAAAGCTCTGCAAGATTTGAAGCACCCGTTTTGCCCATAGAAGTCCTCAGCTCCAAATAAGGGCAGAAAATACTGCCCACAAGTACTTTGGTGACATCCCAATTCAAGTAATCCTCACTTACCTACCACAATTGTAACTGATATCTGCACCTCTAAGCAGCCCAATGATTAAGCACAATGTCATACTGACAGTGCCAACTTATCTGTTCTTCTACAGTTGTTAAAACAAATCACTGTGAGTTTTTAAAGGCAATTTCACATGACCGTGACTTGCAACTTCCTGCTTGCATCCCCAGTGATTTTGCTGTTCGGAAGCTAGTGAGAAGGTCACAAATGGGGATCATGGTGTCGTACACTGCAACCTTCATAAATGTGCAGCAGTTGGCAACACCTGAATTGGGGCAACTCCTTTCCCTGCACCTTCATAACCACAGGAATCGCTGAAGTAAGACTGATTGTGCTATGGTAACAACAAATTTGTGGACCAGGTGTAGGTCTGCTTTCACAATGCCATTGCAACTTTGAAGTCTCAGGGAACAAGTGGTAAGCGAGGACAGCTGAACAACCCAAAAAGTTCTCAATAGCTATTTTTTTTTTAACAAAGTGCTGGGTTAAGCACAGTTGAAGCTGGTTAATACATAGATGGGGCACCAATAGGAAACACCGTGCTTGTTCGTTAGACATGGAAGTAAAAAACCAAAAGCTCAGAAGAGAGCAGATGCAGACCAGTCCGATATTGTTGCCCAAAAAACTGCAGAATATCAGAGTTGGAAGGGACCTTGGAGGTCTTCTTGTCCAACCCCTGTTCAGGCAGGATATTCTATACCAGGGGTAGGCAACCTTGGCTCTTTTGTGACTCGTGGACTTCAACTCCCAGAATTCCTGAGCCAGCCATGCTGAGGGGAAAGGAAGAAGTTCCCAAGCTGAGCCATGCTGGCTCAGGAATTCTGGGAGTTGAAGTCCACGAGTCACAAAAGAGCCAAGGTTGCCTACCCCTGCCCTATACCATTCCGTACAAATGGCTGTCTAATCTCATCTTAAAAACCTCCAGTGATGCAGCACCCACAACTTCTGGAGGGAAGCCATTCCCAAAGAATCAACCTTCACTTGAAGGAGACTTTTTAAATCTCCCCACCAGCAGAAAATCGCAGCCCCCAGTTTAACAGCCTGCAGCACCAGTGGACTTAAAAGTTGGGGAGGGAAGGGATTTGCAGCAGCAGCAGCTGAGATGCTTCAGCCCAGTTGCTTCTCTGCTTGGACGCCGTGGAGGAAACCAAACAGCCCCGCTTGCTCCCGGCTTCTCCTCCGACCCGCCCTCCACTCACCTCCCAGTTGCTGCTTCGAGCCTGGAAAGAGCACAAAAGCCTCTCTGCACACCAGCCTCCTCTCCTGAGTGCTCCGGAAGAAGTTCCTCTCCTCCCATCCTTTCTAGCAAGGCTGTACTCGATGGTTTTAACTCCTTTAAGCTCAACCACAGATTCCTTTGTCTACACCAGGGCTAGGCAACCTCGGCTCTTTTATGACTCGTGGACTTCAACTCCCAGAATTCAGCTGGCTCAGGAATTCTGGGAGTTGAAGTCCACGAGTCATAAAAGAGCCGAGGTTGCCTAGCCCTGGTCTACACTGTATCTGACTGCCAGCTCCAGATAGGAGATGGAAGAACACGGTTGTTCTATCTCTACCCAAGGCGGTTTTGCAATATGTTTTCACTGATTAAAGGCTATCAAATCGTTTTCGACCCCTAGCAACCTACCGTTTCAACTGATCAAAGTGAAATACTGAAATGTGAAGTCACGTAGCTTGTGAAGATTGGCTACGTGCTGAGCCTTAAAGAATAGAATAGAATGGAATAGGAATGGAATTGAATAGATAGAATTGGAAGAGACCTTGGAGGACTTCTAGGCCCCCCCTCCCCCCCTGAAGCAGGAGAACTTATACCATCTCAGACAAATGACTGGACAGCCATTTGTCCGAAATGGTATAGGGTTTCCTGCCTGAGCAGGGGGTTGGACTAGATGACCTCCAAGGTCCCTTCCAACTTTACTATTATTTACTATTTACTATTACTACTACTACTATTATTATTATTATTATTATTATTATTATTATTATTATTATTATTATTATTATTATTATTGTCCAGTCCCTTCTTAAAAACCTCCTGAGGTGGAGCGCCCACAGTTTCTGAAGGCAAGCTGTTCCACTGGTTAATTGTCCTCACTGTTAGGAAGTTTCTCCTTAATTCCAAGTTGGTTCTCTCCTTCATTAGTTTCCAACCATTGTTTCTTGTCCTGCCCTCTGGTGCGTTGGAGAATAATTTGACCCCCTCTTTTTCGTGGCAGCCTCTCAAATACTGGAATACTGCTATCATGTCACCCCTATTTCTTTTCTTTAGACTAGCTAGCCAAACCCAAGTCCTGCAGCCGTTCTTCATACGTTTTAGTCTCCAGGCCTTATTTGCTCTTCTCTGAACTTTTTTCAAGGTCTCAACATCTTTTTTGTAGTATGGTGACCAAAATTGGTTGTAGTATTCCAGGTGTGGTCTCACTAGAGTTTTATAAAGCGGTACTAATACTTCACGTGATCTTGATTCTATGCCTCTGTTTATGCAACCCAGGATTGTATTAGCTTTTTTGGTGGCTGCTGCACATTGTTGGCTCATAGTCAAGTGATCGTCCATAGGACTCCAAGGTCCCTCTCACCTAATCTGTACTTATATCTTTGATTTTTCCTGCCTAAATGTAAAACTTTGCTTTTCTTCACATTAAAATTCATTTTGTTGGATAGGGCCCATTGTTCCAGTTTGTCAAGATCTTTTTGAATCCTGAGCTTGTCTTCTAGGATGTTGGCTATTCCTGCCAGTTTAATGTCACCTGCAAATTTGATGAGTTCCCTTTCTATTCTCTTATCTAAGTCATTGATGAAGATATTGAAGAGTACTGGGCCTAGGACGGAGCCTTGTGGTGCCCCATTGCTTAGTTCTCTCCAAGTGGATGTAGTACCATTGAGGACTACTTGCTGAGTACGGTTTGTCAGCCAGCTACAAATCCATCTGGTGGTAATGTTGTCTATTCCACCTTTTTCTAGCTTACCAAGCAGTAGATTGTGGTCTACTTTGTTGAATGCTTTACTGAAATCTAAGTAAACTATGTCTACAGAGTTTCGCTGGTCTAAAGGTTTATGAAGTTCTTACAGAACTACATAAAAGGAGTTGGAAGAGAGCAACTCTCCAAGGAGACCCTATACTATTCCAGACAAGCGGCTGTCCAATCTCCTCTTAAAATCCTCCACTGATGGAGCACCCACAACTTCTGGAAGCAAAGCATTTCCACTGATTAATTATTCTCACTGAAAGGAAATTTCTCCTTGATTCTAGGTTGCATCTCTTTTTGATAAGTCTCCCTCTGTTTTATCCTGCTCTCAGGTGCTTTGGACAATAGGTCCATCCCATTTTTTCTGCGCCAGTCCCTGAAATATTGAAAGACTGCTATGATGTCACTCCTAGTCCTTCTCTGTATTAGACTAGATATATCCAGTTCCTGCAATAGTTCATCGTAGAACTATTTAGAAGTAGAAATAAAGCAATTACAAGAAGGAGGATATGTTCTGAGTCACGGGTGTCAAACTCAACATGTCACGTGATGTGTTGCGACGTGTCGTGACTTTTTTCGCATTACCAGAGCTGGGATGGGCGCGGCCTCTGCATGATGCAACCAGCCCACGAGCTGGCAGTTTGACACCCCTATTCTAAGTCAAAAGAAGACAATAGAATGTTAAAAAAATATGGAAAGTTGTAAAAGTGTGCAAACTCCCATGATACCAGATTTTCAAACCATCAAAAATAAAACAGTTTGTAATCCAGAACTGTTATCAGGCAGTCATAGGACATCTGTTATACCATATTTATCACAATGGTAAAATCCAGATATTACCAATTCAGTCAGCATTTTAAGCCCCTACACATAAAAACCTACACAACAACACTGGTTAAGAATTAAAAGAATACTGTGTTATTTAAAGGGAACCATGGATTTAGGATTGCATTTACAACCATCAAGTGGATTGGAATTTAAATGCTTTGTAGACAGAGTTTGGGCTGATGGTGTATGAGATAAAAAGTCAATGTCAGGATTTGTTATAATGTTTGCAAACACACTAGTTGGTTGGAAATATAGAAAACAGACTACCATTGCCATTTCCACAGCTGAAGCAGAATTCATAGCGTTATCAGAATTGTGTTCAGAGATGACATGGTATGTAGAATTATTAAAGGATTTGGATATTGAAGTGAAAGGACCTTTACCAGTATTTGAGGATAACATAACATGTACAGAAATGGCAACAGATGAGAGAGTAAAAACCAGAAGCCTGTTGACATAAAATAATGTAATGTCAGAGAAGTAGTGAAAGAAAATGTAATAGACCTAATTTATTGTCCATCAGAAAATAATTTAGCTGACCTCGTGACAAAGCCATTAAGTATACAGAAACACAAGGATCTTGTGAAACAATTGGTTTAAAATCCGTCCAGCTATAAATTGGAGGGGTGTTGGGATATTAAATTTAGTAACTGGAACAGTAAAATTGTACAATGGTTGGAAATCTAGAAAACAGACTACCATTGCCACTTCCACAGCTGAAGCAGAATTCATAGCGTTATCAGAATTCTGTTACAACTGTGTAACAGTTGTAGTTGATTGGAGTTGTAGTTGATTGGAGAGTGCTGGCTCCTGTGTGAGGCAATCTGAGCTATGATTGGTTGCTGTGGGTGTAAAGGGGGAGTTTCCCATTTTTCCCGCTTTTTTCCCCTTCTGTGCGTTCTATGTGCTGTTTGAATTTACCTCATGATGTTCCTGTGTTCCTGACCACCTTGTTTGCTGTAAATATAAATGTTAAATATATTTATGTAAATAAACTACAAATTTGCGTCAGTGTCTGACTCCATTTGGAAACTTGCTGTGAAATTCCCTGACAGAGGATTATTTCTATTACACCCAGAAAAAAAGCCACTTGCAGTGGATGTCATTTGCTGGAAACACCATGGGGAGGAAATTGTTGTACCCAGCTGGTGGATTATCCAGAAGGATGTGAAGAATTGTGGTGGGGAAAAATATTTCTACTCTGGGAGGTCCCCTTCCTTTGGGACTGATGAGAGCACACAAATGGATGACTCACTCCCTAAGGCAGTGATGGCGAACCTTTTAGAGACTGAGTGCCCAAACTGCAACCCAAAACCCACTTATGCATCGTCAGGTGCCAGGTGGGTGTGGCCCATTGGCTGGGCGTGGCTGTGGCAGACTGGGTGGGACTAAAAAGGTCAATCAATCAATTCCAACTTTACAAAATCTTTTTTTTTTCCCCGCCAGAAGTTGAAATTGACTTATTGATTGAAGCTTTTTTTTTTTTTTGCAAACGGCGGCGGAGGCCTAAAGCGAAAAGGGTTTATAAAACCCAGCTGAAGGCCTAGGACTGGGGCGACGGTGCGCGTGCCACCAGAGAGGGCTCTGAGTGCCGCCTCTGGACCCGTACCATAGGTTCGCCACCACTGCCCTAAGGGATGGCTTTCTGAGCAGAGCTCTTCCCAAGAAGCTGCCATGAGGAGCACAGTCACTTCTTAAAAGTCCCCTCACCATGGTTTGGAAACTGCAGGTTGGTTGGAGAAGGCTGAAAGGGATGTGAGTTCTATGGATTTGGAGTGAACAGACTTTACGTGATGAGCTGGACTTTAAGAAGTTGGCGGTAACTGGGGAATGGACTTACCATATCTAACTGAAAAATAATTTGGACTAGACTTTTTTGGGAAAATGGATCAACCAAGAGGTTTATGATTTTGGGGAATAAGACACAATTGTTGTCTTATTGTTCTCAACTAAAATCTTAAGGAAAAGTTATATTAATAAGAATCAAGAGACAATAATTCTGGTGATTTGTGGTAAATAAGAAGTTGTTCTAAACTTTATACAAGTTAAATGCAATTGTTGTTGTTGTTAGTTGCGAAGTCGTGTCCGACCCATCGCGACCCTATGGACAATGTTCCTCCAGGCCTTCCTGTCCTCTACCATCTTCTGGAGTCCATTTAAGCTCACGCCTACTGCTTCAGTGACTCCATCCAGCTACCTCATTCTCTGTAGATTGTTAATAAAGTGCTTTGATGTTTAGCTTCGCTGTTGGTTCACCTGTTAATTACTTTGCCTTTATATATCATAGATAGATGAACGTCGAATTGATTATAAATAGAGATAGAAGTTTATAAATTTTGGGCCTGCTACACAAAGGGAGGAAACTAATATTGCTCCAATATATTTATGAATATTCAAGTGGGGTATAATTTACGTAAATCTGTTTTTCTTTTTTTAATGCACATTTTTTAAAAAATGTTTTCACTATCCTTTTGATTTTGAAAAAAATCTTTTTTCAGAATCTGTACTTTATATTAATTTTCCGAATAAAATAACTGTTTTTTTAAGAGTCCCTTTGCCAGAAACAAGTTCATGGTACTTATTTTCTAAAGTGCCTCTAAATTCACAGTATCACAGCATCATAGGGTTGGCTGTATCATGGTGTCACCAGCATAGTGTAAAGCAATTCTATCATTTCTTGTTGTCTTGACACTATTCCTGTCGATGCAGCCTAGGACTGCATTGGTGTTTTTTGGCAGTTACAGCACAATACTGGCACAAGTGGTACTTGTTCATTTATCATGCATCCCAGGGATATATGGCCTGCCCTTTTGGAGATCTCCCAGAGGCAGTCACCCACAATTCCTTAACATGGTCTACAAAGTGTTAACTTAGCAAAACAGTTTGTCCCACTCCCATGCAACAGTGATCCAGAAGCAGCCATCATTTTGACGCAGAGGAGGCATGGCAAAATAGCAGCTGTTTCCACAAGACCACATGGCCCAGGGATGAATTCCAGGCACAAACCCAGAACTTGGGGTAGGGCAGGGTAGGCCTCCAAGAGCTTCCCCTAACCCTGAGGTGGTCACTGTTCTGCTTAGTGACTTGCACATTCATTTAACAGCTTCATTAGGGAGCGAAGGTGGTGGGGGTAATTAAGTAAGGTAATCTCGCTTAATAACCATTGCAACATGTAACCATAATTGGCAGGCCCCATTACAATTGTATCTCGAGGACTTCTTCCATGGTGGCTGAGGAATTCTGGTGCTCAAAATCTGGAGGACACCAAAGTAGAAGACGGAAACTCCACATGTTGGAATTCCATAATCAATATACAAAAAACATCACTCAAAAGCCTTTTTGAGGAGTTCAACAACTTCTGAAAAAGGAAATATCAAAAAACTTCTGCTAATAATCATAAACAGGTAATTAGCTTTTATCAAACTAAGATTTTTTTCTATTCACCTACATGAGTAATACGGAGATGTGTTTGACTAAGAATTGACGAGAATTCAAATAGTCAATTTCTCACCTATACTCCTAATGAGAGATGAGAAATGAAATTCAAGCCTTCTCTAAACTCATCAACTTTTGCCTCATGTGGATTTCCTTATGGGCAATAAGGGATGATTTATGCCTAAAGTATTGTCCACACACTGGACATTTGAAAGGTTTCTCTCCCGTGTGAGTCGTCTGGTGTCTCATGAGGTGGAAATTTTTAATGAAACTTTTCCCACAATCAAGACATTCAAAGGGTTTCTCTCCTGTGTGAGTCCTCTGATGTATCACCAGGTTGGAACTTTGACTGAACCTTTTGCCACAAATAGGACATTCGAATGGTTTCTCTCCTGTGTGAGTCCTCTGGTGCATCACTAGGCTAGAATTCACACTGAAACGTTTCCCACAATCAACACATTCAAAGGGTTTTTCTCCTGTGTGAGTCCTCTGGTGTTTCACCAGGTTGGAATTCTGACTGAAACTTTTTCCACAAACAAGACAATCAAATGGTTTCTCTCCTGTGTGAGTCCTCTGGTGTATCACCAGGCTGCAGTATTGACTGAAACTTTTCCCACAAATAGGACATTCGAATGGTTTCTCTCCAGTGTGAGTCCTCTGGTGTATCACCAGGCTAGAATTGAGACTGAAATGTTTCCCACAATCAATACATTGAAAGGGTTTCTCTCCTGTATGAGTCCTCTGGTGTTTCACCAGGCAGGAATTCTGAGTGAAACTTTTCATACAATCAGGACACTCGAAGGGTTTGTCTCCTGTGTGAGTCCTCTGGTGTATCACCAGGCTGGAATTGAGATTGAAACGTTTCCCACAATCAACACATTGAAAGGGTTTCTCTACCATGTGAGTCCTCTGGTGTTTCACCAGGCTGGAATTCTGACTGAAACTTTTTGCACAATCAGGACATTCAAAGGGTTTGTCTCCTGTGTGAGTCCTCTGGTGTTTCACCAGGCTGGAATTGTGACTGAAACATTTCCCACAATCAGGACATTCAAAGGGTTTCTCTCCTGTATGAGTCGTCTGGTGTATCACCAGGCTGGAATTGTGACTGAAACTTTTCCAACAATCAGGACACTCAAAAGGTTTGTCTCCTGTGTGAGTCCTCTGGTGTATCACTAGGCTGGAATTGTGACTGAAACTTTTCCCACAATCAGGACACTCATACGGTTTTTCTCCTTTGTGAGTCCTCTGATGTTTCACTAGGCTGGAATTGTGACTGAAACTTTTCCCACAATCAGGACATTCAAAGGGTTTCTCTCCTGTGTGAGTTCTCTGGTGGTTCACCAGGCTGCAATACCGACTGAAACTTTTCCCACAAATAGGACATTCAAAAGGTTTCTCTCCTGTATGAGACCTCTGGTGTATGACTAGGCTGGAACTATGACTGAAACTTTTCCCACAATGAGGACACTCATAGGGTTTCTCTCCTGTGTGAATCCTCTGGTGATTCACCAGGTTGGAATTCTGACTGAAACTTTTGCCACAATCTGGGCACTCATAAGGTTTATCTCCTGTGTGAGTTCTCTGGTGATTCACTAGGTGGGATTTGTGATTGAAACGCTTCCCACAATCTGGGCATTCATGCAGTTTCTCTCCTGTGTGAGTCCTCTGGTGGTTCACCAGGTGGGAATTCTGACTGAACCTTTTCCCACAATCCAGACACTCATACGGTTTCTCACCTGTGTGAGTCCTCTGGTGATTCACTAGGTGGGATTTATGAACGAAATTTTTCCCACAGTCTGGGCACTCATGCAATTTCTCTCCTGTGTGAATCCTCTGGTGTATCACCATGTCATAATTCTGACTGAAACTTTTCCCACAATCAGGACACTCAAAGGGTTTCTCTCCTGTGTGAATGCTCTGGTGTTTCATGAGGCTGGAATTGTGACTGAAACTTTTCCCACAATTTTGACATTCAAAAGGTTTGTCTCCTGTGTGTGACCTTTGGTGTCTTGTAAGGTGGAATTTTCTAATGAAACTTTTCCCACAATCCGGACATTCATATGTCTTCTCTCCTATGTGAGTCCTCTGGTGATTCACTAGGTGAGACTTTTGAGTGAAACCTTTACCACAATCTGCACACTCATGGTTTTTCTCCTGGGATTTCTGAATGAAACTTTCCCCACAATCTGGGCACTTGTACAGTTTGTCTCCTGTGTGAGTCCTCTGATGTATCACCAGGTCATAATTTCGATTGAAACATTTCCCACAATCAGGACATTCAAAGGGTTTATCTCCTATATGTGTCCTCTGGTGTCTCGTTAGGTGGAATTTTCTAATGAAACTTTTGCCACAATCTGGACAGTCATATGATTTCTCTCCTGCGTGAGTCCTCTGGTGGTTCACCAGGTGGGAATTCTGACTGAAACTTTCCCCACAATTTGGCCACTCATATGATTTCTCCCTGGTGTATGTCCTCTGGTATTTCACCAAGTTGCTGTGTGTGGATCTTTCCATCAACCATAAGGGAACTGTTTTGGCCAAAGCTTTTACCACATTCAGAGAATTTGTATGGCTTTTCTCCAATGTAGATCATTTCATGCATAATCAGCCATGATTTGAAGTCTGCACTTTCCCCACAATATGCACATCAGTGCAGTTTTTCCGCTATGTGTGATCCCTTGTTTAGTGGTGCTTTGATTGCAGCTACTGTTTCCTTCCTCACAGGGTGAGGTCAGCATTACTGTCTGCCCTATGTGACTATCCAATTGACCTTTTCCTCCCCACTAACTGCCAGATATTACTCTCTTTTTCTGAATGGAAAAATAATCTTCCTTGACTTTTCATGAAATGTATCTTTGAGTTCTGCATACTCCACTTTTTCCAGCTTGAAATCTCTTCTTAATTTCCTCTCCTTTGTCTCTCACCTGCTGGAGAAGGAGAAGAATTGTATGGTTTTTCTGGAGGAAATAGAAAATATTTTAATTTCTTGCTCGATTTGCTTTTCTTTTCAATGTTGCTTGTTGTTATTAGTTTTCCAGACTGTTCTTACTGGCATCCTCTTTGTCTGTAAGATTCAAATAAAAGTATAACTTTAATTATTTATATAATGGTTGCAGAAAATGTCAAAAAAAGGAAAGAAGTGTCAATTACAGGTAAAAAGCAAACATGCCACAATGCTAGAATAACATCTTATACTAGTTATGATTCATTTGACACATTGAAGATTATCGAGATCCAAGTTCACATATCCATTCAATCATAAAATTCTCTTTTTGCTTTGGATCAATCACAAATTCTTAATATGGTAAATTTTGGGTAGAATCTCAGTAATTAAGATGAATAGAACATAGAATAATAGAGTTGGAAGGGACCTTGAAGGTCTTCTGGTCCAATCTCCTGCTCAGGGAGGAGACTCTATACCAATGATGGCAAACCTTTTAGAGACCGAGTGCCCAAACTGCAATCCAAAACCCACTTACGTATCATCAGGTACCAGGTGGGCGTGGCCCATTGGGTGGGTGTGGCCCATTGGGTGGGCATGACCCATATGGTGGGCGTGGCTGCGGTGGTAATGGCAGATTGGGTGGGACTAAAAAGTTCAATCAATCAATTCCAACTTTGCGAGATCTTTTTTTTTCCCCGCAAGAAGTTGAAATTGATTAATTGATTGAACTTTTTTTTTTTTTGCACACAGTGGTGGAGGCCTAAAGCGAAAAGGTTTTATAAAACCCGGCTGAAGGCCTAGGACTGGGGTGACGGCGCGCGTGCCCACAGAGAGGGCTCTGAGTGCCGCCTGTGGCATGCGTGCCATAGGTTCACCACCACAGCTCTATACCATTTCAGACAAGTGGCTGTTAAGTTTCTTTTTGAAAGCCTCCAGTGATGGAACACACACAAGTTCTGAAGCCCAGCTGTTCCACTGATTGATTGCTCTAATTGTTAGGAATTTTCTCTTTAGTTCTAAGTTGCTTCTCTCCTTGGTTAATTTTCACCCATTGCTTCTTCTATTGGAACACTGCTATCATGTCTCCCCTAGTCCTTCTCATTAGACTAGAGAGACATATCCAATTCCTGTAACCATTCTTTGTATTTTAGCCTCCAGCCCCCTAATGACCAAAAATGCATTTTCTGTTTTAGAGTTTACCAACCACACCCACACCAAACAACAAACCAGTTTGATTGGAGCAACACAAAAATCATCGGCCATGCTACCACCCGCCATGCTCGTGAGTTCATCGAAGACTGGCACTACACAAGCAATTCCATCAACAGAAACTTTGACCTACTGTGTTTCCCCGAAAGTAAGACCCGGTCTTATTTTATTTTTATTTTTTTTGCCTCCAAAAGAGGCACCAGGTCTTATTTTCGGGGGGTGGTGGTGATGTCTTTTCCATTCACCTCCAGCGCCGATAGCCCTGCCCGGCTGGCCAATGTCTTCTGCAGCCAAAGGAGTAGGTTCATTCGGCAGCTGAGAATGGAGCACTGGCTTGCATTTCGTAGTCAAAGGCCTTTCCGGAAGGCCTCTG
>NW_015389229.1:184282-185428 GCF_001527695.2 Protobothrops mucrosquamatus
AAGGCCTCTGACTGCGGAATGCAGGCCTGGGGATGCCACAGAAGTGGGCCGGCGAGGAGAGGCCTGGATGCAAGCTTCACACCCCAGCCCCCATCCTAGCTTGATTTTTAGATGTGTACCTCACCCTAAAACTAGGGCTTATTTGGGGGGTAGGGCTTATATTAGGCCCACCCCCCCAAAAATCAAGCTAAGGCTTATTTTCGGGGTAGGTCTTACTTTAGGGGAAACCAGCCTACGGACCCTTCAGAATCCAAACTGACCTTACAGCAAACTAGAGACAGCACTGACCCTCAACCAACCTATGTAAGCCCCCCTTCCACCAGAAGTTCACCTCCAATGACCCCTGACCTGATGTAACCTCCCAATCACAAGGCAAATCACAAGACTTCACTGATGACCCACACCTGACCCATCACAAGGCCCTCACTTGACACACCCACACCTGAAGCCCTCATAAACAGAACACTGACACTGACATCTCCTAAACCAGGGGTAAGGCAACCTTGGTTCTTTTATGGCTTGTGGACTTCAACTCCCAGAATTCCTGAGCCGGCATGGCTCAGCTTGGAAACCTCTCCCTTTCCCCTCAGCATGGCTGGCTCAGGAATTCTGGGAGTTGAAGTCCACGAGTCATAAAAGAGCCAAGGTTGCCTACCCTTGTCCTAAACTCCGCCGAAGATGTTACCTAGCCTGGTAATGAAAGGTTCGGAAACCAACCCACAAGCTCGGAGAATGAACCTTCACCCTCACTTTACCAAAACTTGTCATTGATACTTCATTTCAGCTATGGCAGTTGGACATCTCTAAGTTTATACGGCAAGAGAAAAACCAAGAAGTAAATATAAATTATTACAAGATGCTAAGGAAAATAGGAGGTTTGGGTTTACCAAATTTGAAATTGTACTTTGATGATTGTTGTTTTGTGTGGCAAAAAAAGTCGGTTACTTTCCAAAATAACAGGTTCCTCAAGCTTGACAGCCATGAATTAAGATTTGGATGGCACAACTATTTATGGTGTGCTAAGGTTAAAGCAAATGTTGATTTTAATAATCACTTTGTTTTAAACGTGCCTTCCTCTTTGGGTATTTCCCCAGGAAGTTTTTAGAAAAGAAATGGTGGCGAGGCCAGACGGGTGAACTTATGGTC
>NW_015389229.1:185804-190084 GCF_001527695.2 Protobothrops mucrosquamatus
TCCAAAATAACAGGTTCCTCAAGCTTGACAGCCATGAATTAAGATTTGGATGGCACAACTATTTATGGTGTGCTAAGGTTAAAGCAAATGTTGATTTTAATAATCACTTTGTTTTAAACGTGCCTTCCTCTTTGGGTATTTCCCCAGGAAGTTTTTAGAAAAGAAATGGTGGCGAGGCCAGACGGGTGAACTTATGGTCAAATAATAATGTTCAATTATGGTGACCCTATTTTAAAATCTATAAAGAGCAGTTGGAATCAGAAGGATGTATTTGCCATTGGTTTACATATCTGCAATTGAAAGAAAGATTCCCACTAGACAAAAAGAGCTATGGATTTCATTTTGTGAAAAATGAATTGGAAAAGCTATTGTATCGTAGTGATGAATATATTATTGCTAAGTTTTATAAACTGTACTTGAAATTGAACTTAGAGAATGAGTATGTAAAGCACTGTATGATTCAGTGGGAAAAGAACTTTGGATATAACATAATGCATCAACAATGCGAGAATAGATGGATAAAAGTTCTAAAATCCACATTAAAGTATAATTTAAAGGAAAACTTTTATAAGATGATGTACTGTTGGCATCTAAGACTGGACAAATTGTCCAGAATGTATAAAGGCACCTCAAATGAATGTTGGAAATGTAAAGAAGAGCTTTTTATCATTTATCGTGGACATCTGACAAAACAAAGAAATATTGGAGTAGGATTCACATCGTAATATAGAAGAGTTTTAAAGTGAATATAAAGATAAAACCAGAGACTTTTCTTTTAGGCTTAATGGATAAAGCACTTGGAAAAAAATATATGTAACTTTGATGTTATATGTGTTGACAACAGCAAGAATGCTTTATGCAGAAGAATGGAAGAATATTTTCATTCCCACAAGGGACAAATGGCTGTAAAACCTGATGGAGTTAGCAGAGATGGATAAATGACTGCCTTAATTAAAGAAAACAATGCAATTTTGTTTCTACATGGAAACTGCTTTTGGATTTTTTGCTTGAGATAGAAAAAAAACGAAACTTTGATTTGGGGTTTTGTTGATAAGTTTGTTGTTATAGAAACGGCTAGTATATGTTATCGTATAAAAGTAAAAAAGTTGAGGTTTTATGTTAGTATCTTATTCTACAGCACCAAAAGGAATCAGAAATCAATGTTTTTCTTTTTCCTTTTCCCTGCCTACAGTTCTCTCTCGTCCCCCTTTCCTCCCTTATTTTACCCTTATTTTCCTTGGAGGAAATGAAACCTAAAGTTCTGCAAGATTTGAAGCACCAGTTTTTGTCCATAAAAGTTCTCAGCTCCAAGTAAGGGCAGAATATACTTTCCACACTATCTGGTGATATCCCAATTCTAGTAGTCCTCACTTACTGACCATCATTGGGACTGGCATCACTGTTCCTAAGCAGCCCGATGATCACATGACAGTGCCAACTTACCTCTGTTCCTCTACGTCTGCAAATCACTGATGACCAGGAATTAGGGGACAGTATTAATTGTGAATACATATAGATGGCTTCTCTCTCTTTGGTCACTTGCAGAGTCCTGGATGCAGGGTCAGGAAAGGACAGTAGGGACCACACCCAATGTCCTAACCCCGTGGTGGCGAACCTATGGCACCGGTGCCACAAGTGGCACGCAGAGCCCTCTCTGTGGGCACGCGCACCATCGCCCCAGTCCTAGGCCTTCAGCTGGGTTTTATAAAACCTTTTCACTTTAGGCCTCTGCCGCCGTGTGGAAAAAAAAGGTTCAATCAATCAATCAATTTCAGCTTCTCTCGGGAAAAAAAAGATCTCACAAAGTTGGAATTGATTGATTGAACTTTTTAATCCCACCCAGTCTGCCGTTATCACCGCAGCCACACCCACCCAATGGGCCATGCCCACCCGGCACCTGATGATACGTAAATGGGTTTTGGATTTCAGTTTGGGCACTCAGTCTCTAAAAGGTTTGCCATCACTGTCCTAACCCATCCAAGAACATATGATATCTTTAAGGAACAGTCAAATGGGAACATGTTTAGCTACTTCTGCTTTCTCCCTTCTTATCTACAGTGTGCCAGACTTACTCGGTGCAATCTTTATCTTATGTGTGTCAGCTTTGTTGGATGGGTTGCTTATGTAATTATACAGAATAAATACAAGGATTTCCTGTCATTCATTGTCCCTCTCATTTAGAGGGGTCCGTCTCTATTCAGCTGAATAAAAACTTAAAAACTTAAAGGCATTTCTTTAACCAGCAAAACCTCAGAACCTGCATATCATCACTGTGGGTTATTAAAGACAATTTTACATGACCGTGACTTGCAACTTCCTGCCGGCATCCCCAGTGATTTTTCTTATCAGAAGCAAGCTGGAAAGGTCACAAATGGGGATCAGGTTGTGGGATGCTGCAACCATCCTAAATATGCACACCGGTTGGCAGTACCCGAATTGGTGCAACTCCCTTTCTTGCACCTTCTTAACCACAGGAAGTGCTGACATGTGGTCGCAGAACAAGTGCTACGACGACCACAAATTTGTGGACGAAGGTGTACGTCTGCTTTCGCAGTGCCATTGTAACATTGAAGGCTCATAAAAGAAATGGCAACCGAAGACTACATATACAACTGAACATCCCAAATGATTGTTAATAACTATTTTTTAGTTGAACCTGGTTAATGCATGAATGGGACATCAATAGGAAATGCTGTGCTTGTTGGCTAGACATGGAAGTAAAAAAAAAACATAAATCCCAGAAGAGATCAGTGGCAGATCAGTCTGATATTGTTGCCAGGAAAACAGGAGGTACATAACAGAATAACAAAATTAAAAGTGACCTTGGTGTCTTCTAGTCAAATCCCCTGCTCAGACAGGAGACCATATACCATTCTGGACAATTAACTGTATTATTTTTTATTACTATTATTATTATTATTATGGATCATCGCACAGTCAGCCAGATGTTCAGACTGGATTTGGCATTTTGTCTACCTATCGAGTCCTTACCCAGGACCTGGGATAGGCAGATGTGGATGTTTGATGGTATTACAGATATCGTCGCAGGATGGAAGCAGTTCCTAGTAAGGCCGCCTTTTGCATTATTATTATTATTATTATTATTATTATTATTATTATTATTATTATTATTATTATTATTATTATTATTATTATTATTATTATAATATTATTATTAATCTCTTCTTAAAAACCTGCAGTGATGGAGCACCCATAATTTCTGAAGGCATTCCCATTCCCAAAGAATCAACCTTAACTTGAAAGAGGCTTTTAAAATCTTCCCACTAGCAAAAAATCGCAGCCACCAGCTTAACAGTGTGCAGCACCAGTGGACTTAAATTTGGGGAGGGAAGGAACATGCAGCAGCTGATACAGCTGCCTCTTTGCTTCCACGTCTTTGAGGGAACCAAACAGCCCTACTTGCTTCCGGTCTCTCCTCCGACCTGCCCTCCACTCACCTTCCAGCTGCTGCTTCCACCCTGGGAAGAGCACAAAAGCCAGTCTGCACACCACCTTCCTCCCATGAGTGATCCGGAAGAGGAAGTTGCTCTGTGCTTCTCCTCACCTCCTATCTTTTCTAGCAATCCAGTACTTGATGGTTTTAACTCCTTTAATCTGGTCACTGACGCTGCCTATCTGACCTGTCTCTACCTAAGGGATTTGCAAGATGCTATCAAATCATTTTTGACTTCTAGCAACCAACCTTTGGAACGGAGCCAAGTGAAATAGTGAATTGTGATGCTACTTAACTTGTGAAGATTAGCTACATGCTGAGCCCTAATAGTTCATGAAGTTCTTACAGAATTACAGAGTAAGAGTCAGAAGGCACCAGCTCTCCAAAGGGTGTGTGTGTGTCCCTACAGTGTACCATTTTGGACAAATGTCTGCCCAATCTCCTCTTAAAAACCTCCACTGATGGAGCATTCACAACTTCTGGAGGCAAAGCCGTGGAAGCTATCAGATCACCCTTACTCCTTCTCGGTGTTAGGCTAGACCCGTGGTGGCGAACCTATGGCACGCGTGCCCCCCTCTGTGGGCACGCGCGCCATCGTCTCAGTCCTAGGCCTTCAGCTGGGTTTTATAAAACCTTTTTCCTTTAGGCCTCTGCCGCTGTGTGCCAAAAAAAAAAAAAGTTTCAATCAATCAATCAATTTCAACTTCTCACAGAAAAAAAAAGATCTCATAAAGTTGGAATTGATTGATGGAACTTTTTAGTTCCACCCAGTCTGCCGGTACCACCGAAGCTATGCCCACCCAATGGGCTACGCCCACCCAATTGG